>NC_058135.1:5328394-5418212 GCF_016433145.1 Gracilinanus agilis | reverse complement strand
AGGAAGGAAGGGAGGGAGGGAGGAAGGAAGGAAGGAAGGAAGGGAGGGAGGGAGGGAGGGAGGAAGGAAGGAAAGGTTCTGATTTTATTGGAGCCTACTCTCACTACTAGGGGCTACAGGAAGGAAGGGAGGAAGAAGAAAAGGAAGGAAGGGAGGGAGAAAGAATGTAATAATTTCTTGAGTACCTACTATGTGTTAAATATTTTAGATAGAGTGATCAAATCTAGCCTCAGAAAATTCCAAGCTGGACAAGTCACAGAATTTCTATTTGCCTCAGTTTCTTCAATTGTAAAATGAAGAAAATAATAGCACCTACCTCATGAGCTTGTTGTAAGACTCAAATAAGAAAAATATTCTTAATATGCTTGCCTAGCACATAGTAGGTATTTAAAAAATGCTTATTTCTTTCCTTGTTTCCTTCTCTCCTTATTGATGTTAAGTATTCCTTTTATCAGTGCATAACTCATTGTACCCAGAGGTGAGCTGAATACTGCTCAGACTGGCTCTAGAGATGTGATTATTACATTTTCAAATATTCCCATGATTCTTCCTTTCACCAACAGATATGGAGTGTCCCCAGAAATAGCCTTGTAATAATATCATCCTCTTCCCTTCACTCCAGTTTAGTAATCCCAAGAATGCTCATTGTGTGATTGAGAAACAGCTTCACTATGACAGATTAGGGAAAAGCAATGATTCAGAAATTTAGCAAGCAACAAAAATGTAACCAGATTGTATCCAGGCAGCAAAAAGCCAAGGCAGGCAAGCAGGTGGTCATAGGGATAGAACAGAGTGAAATGGAAGGATTTCCTCAGGAATCAAAGGAACATGATCACGTGGGGAAGTGAACCCACAAAAGGCACCAGTATCCAAGTCCTCAATTGTGAAGTCAGCCCCTCTCCCAGCCTTAAGCTTCTCATACGTTATTTATTAGAGTGGAGAATAAGTCCCAAGGATTTAATTTTCCTAATGTTTATAGGTGGAAGCAGGGAAGTTTTTGAACCAGGCTAAAAGGTGGAAAAATAAGAACAGATTCTAACAAATACCTTTAGATTGGTTACTTTTCATCAGGAAGTAGCCATATAAAACAGGGCAAAGAACTAGAACTAGAATCCTCTCAATATCTCTGGCCTGTTGTCCTTGAGTACTTCTGCATGAATAATAGACAATTCAAGGATTTCTTTCCCTGGCTCACCTCAAGCTTCAAAGGCCCAGCTCCTTTGCATTTTTGCCCGAATGTTTTCACAATTAGAGGGCATATTAGAGTTTAGAAAGCACTGTCTTCATGTCATTCCATGAATTTTCTAGGACTCCATTTTACTGATAAGGAAATTGAGATGCACAAAGATCAAATGACTTATCCAGGATCACAGCTAGGAAGTTAATTAGGGTTGTGATTCATTAAGAAATGGAACAGGGGGCAGCTGGGTAGCTCAGTGGATTGAGAGCCAGGCCTAGAGATGGGAGGTCCTAGGTTCAAATATGACTTCAGACACTTCCCAGCTGTGTGACCCTGGGCAAGTCACTTGACCCCCATTGCCTAGCCCTTATTGCTCTTCAGCCTTGGAGCCAATACACAGTATTGACTCTAAGACAGAAGGTAAGGGTTAAAAAAAAGAAAAAGAAAAGAAAAAAGAAATGGAACAGTACTACCTGATAGCACACCTGTGATTCAGAACAGTTGAACCTGGAACCACGGGATTCATAGTTCAAGACTAGCATAGGATTTTTTTTTTTTTAACCCTTGTACTTCGGTGTATTGTCTCATAGGTGGAAGATTGGTAAGGGTGGGCAATGGGGGTCAAGTGACTTGCCCAGGGTCACACAGCTGGGAAGTGGCTGAGGCCCGGTTTGAACCTAGAGCCTCCGGTCTCTAGGCCTGACTCTCAATCCACTGAGCTACCCAGCTGCCCTAGCATAGGATTTTTGTAGTCATACATGTGGTTCCTTCTGCTTGTGCAGGATGATTTATTTCCCTTGGAGAAATAGAGAATATATCTGCTTTTCTCTATTACATTTAATAGGATGGATCATTTTTTTAAAAATCTTTATTTTCTATCTTAGAATCAATACTATGTACTGGTTGCAAGGCAAAAGAGCAGTAAGAGTTGGGCCATGGGGGTTAAGTGACTTCCCCATGATCACACAGTTATGAACTGTCTGAGTTCACATTTGAACCCAGGACCTCCCATCTCTTGGCCTGGTTCTCCAGTCACCTAGCTACCCCCCAGATAGATCATTCTTTTTTTTTTTTTATTACATTTATTAATATTCATTTTTAACATGGTTACATGATTCATGCTCCTACTTTCCCCTTCACCCCCCCCACTCCCCCCACCCATGGCCGATGCACATTTCCACTGGTTTTGTCATGTGTCCTTGATCAAGACCAATTTCCAAATTGTTGGTAGTTGCATTGGCAGATAGATCATTCTTAAAGAACTGAATCTGTATGTGATTGATAATTTTTACATTTCAAAACAATGAGTCTAGATGATCAATTCTAATGACTATGGGAACTGAGTAGAAATATGAAGTGTTTTGGTTCTTTTCATCATGTAATTTCACAGTTGAAACATCAAAGGGTAATAATGGCTACAAGCTAAGATTGAATGAAAAGTGCCCAAGAAGTCCAAAGCGAAAACTAGAATCCTCCTGAATAGAAGAATGTTGCCCTTGTGCTCAGTCTCTGTAGACTTGTTTCATCACTATTTGAAATCAAATCTGAATTCATCCTCATCTTTAAATTTTCCCCACATTCAGCTGCCTAAACACTGAAGGAGGCATTACCATTGCCCCAAGCACAGAAACTTGGAATGGTTTCTGGTGACTCATTCTTCCCTCCCCACAGCCAAATGCTACAGCTCCTCCCCACTCCACCCCTAGCATCTTAAGGATCTTTCTGTAATTTAGTGAGGGATCCAGTCCCAAGCAGCTACTCCAGCCTCTCAGATGCCCTAGTCACACCTCTTAATTCTAGTACAGGCGGACTTTAAACTCTGGTTCATTCTCCTACATGTTCGTACTTCATGCTCTCTAGTATAGTTTTAAAAAGGGGGTTGGGAGTGGGATCTGGAGTTAGGAAACCTGGGCTCACACACTGGCCCAGATACTTAACAGCTGTATGATCTTCAAGGTACTGAACTTTTCTGCACCTCAGTTTCCTTGTTCATGAAAGCAGGTTTTTTTCTCAAGACCAAAGTTGTAGCTAATTCCTAAGAATTAGGTGGTTAGGTGGCACAGTGGATAGAATACCTGTCATTGAGTTCAGGCAGACTCGTCTTCCTGAATTCAAGTCTGACTTTAGGCACTAACTAGCTGCATGACCCTAGGCAAGTCACTTAACCTTGTTTGCTTATTTTTTTCTCTTCTGTAAAATGAGTTGGAGAAGCAAATGGCTAATCACTCCAGTATCTTTTGCCAAAAAAACCCTGAATAGGGTCATGAATGATCTGAAACAACTGACCATTGATTCCCAAGATCTTTCACCTATCTTGGGACCAGAGTATCCCTTACAAATTCATTCCATTAAGGGTGCCTTTAATAGAAATGGACTTTATTCCAAGGCTTCAAATTGTTCAATATGATCCAGAAATGGAAAAACTTGAATTATAGTCTCTCTCTTTCTGTTGTAGGAAATCCAAGATAAGACACTAAAAGAGGAGTCAATAGTGCAAAAGGTTCACAATCTTCATTTAAGCTGGAAGCATGGATGTAAAAGGTAATCAAACTCACAAAACATATTTGGCAAATGTATTTAATGTGCAAGATCACTGCCCAAACTGATAGTCCTAATAATATCTAGCATGGATGGGACCAACTTTTTTGCTTTCTCAATCATGTAAATGAAACACATGGTCTTTTTGACTCTTGATATGGTTAGGTAAAACATTCACACAAGTAACTTTTCTGGGCCTCAGTTTCCTCATCTGTAAAATAAGGGGTTTGAAATCAAGAGTTCTCCAAATTGCTAATAAGAAAAATGTAAACAAAAACAGCTATGAGGTTTGTTTCACTTTGCACACAGAAAATTGAGAAAAATGACCAAAAAAATGGGAATAATTCTTGTTCGAGTGGTTGTTGAAGGATAGGCACACTAATGCACTATGGTGAAGTTGTGTATAATTAGAAATTTGCTCCCCAGGAGCTCTCTTTTCTAGCTTCCTGTTTTCCTTCTCACATTACCTTCTAACACAGGGAGAATATAAGTTTTGTGTAGCTCTGCCCTCTCTCTCTCTCTTTCCCCCAAACACAACTGGGAAAGCTGGCTTTACTCAGGCTTTTACTTTTGTCCTTATATTTCTTCTGCTTCAAGTGATTATTAGTAAATCTTATAAAATATAATACTTAGAGTTATTGGATATTAATTTTAATCTTACAGTTGTAAAGTGATTCAACCATTCTGGAAAGAATTTTGGAATTGTGGGAAGAAAGTAACTAACATCCCTATACCAGGCCTCCTTCCCTTTCTCTGTCCTCATGTCCCTGTCCCTTTCCCATGTCTACCAACCTAGGAGGTCAATAACAAAAAGAAAAGCACTTATACTCCAAAATATTTGTAATGGTACTTTAAGTTACTTAATAAGCTCTGGGAATATTACTATTTGGTAAGAAAGAATGAGTATTATACTTATAGAAAAACATGGGAAGATGCAATAAATGAATTGATGAGATACAGAACCAGGAGAACAATATTCACAATGAATATAACCATAAAAATTGAAAGCACAACAAAACAACCAAAACTATACTTTGTGAAATCAAAATGATTAATCTGGTTCTCCAACACACACATACACATGCATGCATGCAGACACACACACATATATATTTAAGATATATATTTTATTAAATATTTCCTAATTATATATATAACATTTTTATATTCATTTTCAAAATGTTGAATTCCAAATTCCCTTTCTCCCTCCTACCCCAACACCACCCCTTGAGAGGGCAAGTAATATGACATCGATGTGAAGTCATACAAAACATTTCCATAGTACCCATTTTGCAAAAGAAAACACATATATACACAAAACAAGAAAAAAAGGACATTTTTTTAAAAAGTATGCTTCAGTCTTCACTCTGAGTCCATCAGTTCTCTTTCTAGATATAAATATAATGAGTCAGAAGAAATTCTCTTGAATCAGAGCAGCAAAGTAATTCACAGTTGACCAAGCTTATATGAAGGGGAACTTTTATTCCCTTTCTCTATTTTAAGTTAATTAATCAAGAATTTAAAGTACCCCACTTAACACTTATTACATCACTAACAAAGAAAGTTCACATCCCAAAAGGCCACAAGCACTGCCCTGGGCAGTGCTAGGCAAATTGAAAGGCTGTGATTGATTCCTGAGTTGTGATGATGAGAGTTGATGGGTGGTGAAAACTGCATATAAGTGGGAACCTGAGAGAGATTCAGGGTTTCTTGGATTTTGGGCTCTTCTTGGTGACCTCTAGCCTAGGGATTGTGAGCTCTGGTGGGATTCTTGGCGGTCTTGGCCTCGTGTGCACTGAAGGTTCTCGGAGGTTTTTCAATGTCTTTGGCTCTTCAGATTTCGGCTTCCTGATTTGGACTTTGGATTCTGGTGAGATTCACTTTCAGATTTGCATTCATAGTCTGGAGATACTAGGATTAGGATTTAGGGTATTTTTAGCTAGGTGATATTTTCTGTCTCCTCCCTATATTTCCCACTTTAATATCTTTACCTTGCTGTAAATAAAGCTACTAATACACTCATGACTTAAGAATTAATTTTTTATAAATGGCAACCACGACAATTATTTTTGTAAACCATTATTATTTTTGTCAAACCAAATTTTTAATTATTACAATTTGATAACCTTTTAATTGTTACAATTTGATGACCCTTTTTAACTCTTACACCTATATACTACTGTTCTATGTTATACATTGTTCTCCTGGTTCTGCTTATTTAACTTTTTATCTGTTCTTGTAAATTCCCAAGTTTTTCTGAAACCACCATTTCTTATTTTCTTTATTTGAATTAAAAATTTCCACATTTGATTTTCCAAAGTCATATGATCCATATTAGTTTCCTCCCTTCTTCCCTCCCCCTTCCTGGAGTTGACAAGCAATTTGATCTGAGTTATACATGTATTATCACACAAAACAGATTTCCATATTATTCATTTGTAAGCAAATAATCTTATAAAACCAAAACCCCAAAACATATATCCAAATAAAAAAAGTAATAAATCATATTTTTCATCTGTATTTCTACTCCAACAGCTCTTTCTCTAGAGTGGATAGCATTATTTTTCATAAGTCCCTCAGAATTGATCTATATCATTGTATTGCTATTAATAGAAGTCTATCACATTTGATTGTTCCACAATATTGCAGTTACTGTGTGTAATGATCTGATTCTGTTTATTTCGCACTGCATCAATTCACATAGATCTTTTTAGCTCTTCTGAAATCATCCTGTTCATCATTCCTTATAGTACAATAGTATTCTATCAACTTCATATACTACAATTTGTTCAGCCATTCCCCAGTTGAGGGACATACCCTCAGTTTCCAATTCTTTGCCACTATAAAAAACACAGCTATAAATATTTTTGTATGAACATGTCTGTTCCCATTTTTTTTTATCTCTTTGGGATACAGACCTAGTAGTGGTATTACTGGATCAAAAGGAATATATTCTTATATAGCCTGTTGGGTATAATTCCAAATCACTCTCCAGAATGTTTGGATCAGTTCACAACTCCACCATTAGTATCCCAATTTTCTCACATCCTCTCCAATAGTTATTTTCATTTACTGTCATATTGGCTAATGTGATAAGTGTGAGGTGGTACCTGAAAGTTGTTTTAATTTGCATTTCTCTAATCAAGAGGGATTTAGAACATTTTTTTCATATATTTATTGATAGTTTTGATTTCTTTATCTGAAAACTGCCTATTCATATCCGTTCACATTTTGTTAGTTGGGAAATGGCCTGGATGGTTGTAAATTTTACTTAATTCTCTATATATCTGAGAAGTGATACCTTCAGTAGAGAAATTTGTTTTTAATTTTTTTTTCTCGTTTGTTGTTTCCCTTATAATTTTGGTTGCATTTTTTGTTTGTACAAAAACTTCTTAATTTAAAATAATCAAAGTTATCCATTTTACATCTTGTAATATTCTCTATCTCTCATTTTTCTTTCTCAATAGATCTGACAGGTGTTGTGAGGAGGATTATTTAGTTATCATTTAGGAGACCTAACAGGAAGGGCTGGAGAATTCCAAATGGAATGGGGAAGGAGGAAGTGGCTTGCTTGCTCTGAGACAGACTCCATGGTGGTTGGGACAAGTTGAAACTGATCCTCGGAGACCTCAGATTTCCAGAGATCCTGAAGGAAGACTGACATCTACTTGTGGGAGATTTTGGTTGAGACTATTCATCTGATTTGCAGGTTGACTTGGGCTGGGTCAGCTCCCAGAACCTACCCACCTGAAGGAGTGCAGCTGGTGGTCCTGGAGGAGCTGGTACATCACTGGAGTGAGTCTGGACTCTGCTGTGAGGATTCCCACTTCAGTCCTGCTATCCTCTGGGCCCTGCCTGGCTTAGATCTTAGATGAGTGTAGAAAAGTCCCTCCCCTGACCCTGTGGTTTGCTTTTAGTCTGAAAGTGTAGAAACACCTATTCCCATCCTTTACCATAGTTTCCTTAATTAAAATTGTTATAAACTCTCTTGCCATTTGCCTGCTAGTTTTCAAAGGCCTTGTCTAGATGGTGCAGAGTGAACTGCCACTTCTGTTAACAGATAATCTCCTTAGCAGTTAAACCCGTCTCCCTACCTTGTTTGGCCCTGTCTTCTGTCATTCCTGTCTCCCTCACACCCCACTGAGCCCCAAAATAATATTTTAGTTTAACTCCCCTGGCTTTCCCCATTATATTTCTGGCACCCCATATGGGACAATGAATGACTAATAACAATAACTAACACAAATATAACAATACTAGTTTACAATTAAACAGGACAACACAAATAACAGAAAGCAAGAAAAGGGGGGGGGGGAACCCTTTCTCTGGGACTATTCTAGCCTCGATAGTACATTGGCTTCACACACAGATTTTATTAATGACCTGAGGTGGGGGGGAGGTAAGCAGTTCAGAGTAGCTCACCACTGGCTGAGAACTTTCAGCCCACAGCCAATGGCTGTACCCCTCCACGGAATGTTCAGAATCCCCTGACTTCCAGTCTAGCTCTGATTGTTCAAGAGAGAACTTCCTGCCCCCATTACCCAGCTATCTGGGGTGCTAGAACTTTCAGGATTTCCAATTTGGTGTTTAATTGAGGATTTTAATTTGTAATTTTTCTTTGTTTTTAGTTGCATTCTTTGATCTATTGGTTGTATCCTAAAATTTTGGTACTTTGTTTATTGTTATTATTCTTTTTTAATGAAAATACTGTTTTTATGATTCTAGACAGGTGATTCTGGGTTGTAAATCTAGATCTTTCACCTTCTAGAACAGCAATTCCCAAAATGGGCACTACCGTCCCCTGGTGGGTGCTGTAGCAATCCAGGGCAGTGATGGCCACAGGTGCATTTATCTTTCCTATTAATTGCTATTAAAAATTTTAAAAATATTAATTTCCAGGGGGCTAAGTAATATTTTTTCTGGAAAGGGGGCAGTAGGTCAAAAAAGTTTGGGAACCACTGTTCTAGAATATCATATTCCACTCCTTACAATCCTTTAATGTGGAAGCTACTAATTCCTTTGTTATGCTGACTGAGTCTCTAGGGTATTTGAATTGTTTCTTTCTGGCTGCTTGTAATATTGGCTTGGAGACTCTTGAATTTAGCTATATTTATGAGTTGTCATTTGAGGACTTCTATCTGGAGGTGAGCTGTGGATTCTTTCAATTTTTATTCAAGAATAATATAGGGCAGTTTTCTTTGATAATTTCTTGTATCATGATGTCCAGGTTTTTTTTTTTTTTTAAATCATGGCTTTCAGGTAGTCCAATAATTCTTTTTTTTTTTTTTTTAAACCCTTACCTTCTGTCTTGGAGTCAATACTGTGTATTGGCTCCAAGGCAGAAGAGTGGTAAGGGCTAGGCAATGGGGGTTAAGTGACTTGCCCAGGGTCACACAGCTGGGAAGTGTCTGAGGTCAGATTTGAACTAGTCCAATAATTCTTAAATTATTTCTCCAGGATCTATTTTCCAGGTCAATTGTTTTTTCAATGAGACATTTCACATTTCCTTTTCCTTTTTCCTTCTTTTGATTTTTATTGTTTCTTGATGCCTCATGAAGTCATTAGCTTCTAGTTGCCCAGTTTTAATCTTAAGAATGATTTTCTTCTGTCAGCTTTTGAGCCTCTTTTTTCATTTTGGACCATTTCTTCTTACATTGTTTTCATTTCTCTTCCCCATTTTTCCTCTGTCTCTCTTAATTTTTGAAATCCTTTTTGAATTCTTCCAACATCTGAGACCAATTCATATTTTTCTTTGAGGCTTTGATTGTGTTTGCTTTGCTTTCATTGGCCTTGCTCTTTGTGGCCATAAATTTTTTCTACGGTTAGGTTTTTTTCATTTTGTTTTGTTTGCTCATTTTGCCAGCCTTTTTCTTGACTTTCATTTTTATTTTAAAGGTAAGCTCATTTCTCAGCAAAGTTTGAGTACTCTCTTAAATTTCAATTCATCCTTGCTTCTACTTGTAGACTTATTTCTGCAAGTTTCATTTCTTCTAAGGTGGGATGATGGCCTGTGGGCTAGAAGCTCCAAAAGTCATCTCCCACTGCTTATTCAATCACCTCCTGAGACTGCTGATGCCTTGTAAAGGTCAGAGCACGGTGAGCTACCCACTGCTGGGGCTCAACTAGCCTCAGGCTTGGGTGGAGGTTTTTGGTCTCATTTTGGGCTCCATCATGTCAGGCACAATGTGGATTCCCTTGCCCTGGTTTCTGCCTTGAATTTTAGTAAAGGCAAGCTAGGTTTCAACTCCCACAGGTCAGCACCCTGGGGACTATCTTTGCTAGTGACCTGGGGGACTAGCTTTGGGTTTATATCAACCCAGAGTACCATTTAGACCATCTCAAGCTGGAATTCAGGCCCGCACTACAAGCTTGGGCTGGGGTTCCTGGCTTCATTTTAAGCTTACACAGAGCAGGCACTCAGTGCAAACTGCCTTGTGTTAGGATTCCGGATCTTGCATGCTTGCTTGGAATTTTATGGTGTGTGGGTTGGGTTGCACTGCTACTGGCCTAGGCAGAATCTCAGGGTCTAAATGTTGGCTTGAGTTTGGGTTCAGAACTTTGAACAATAGATATTGGGTTGGGCGGCTTGTGCCCACATTTCTTGTAGCCTCCTGCTGGCTGTGCTCCCCTCTCACCTCAGTGAACCAGGTGCTCTCTGCCTTACTTTGAAGTTGTTCTCTGCATGAAAGTTGTTTCACTGTGTCTCCTTGGGTTCTTACACTCCAATATTCATTTTGTGGCATTATTTTAAGGTTGGTTGGAAAGGATTCTCATGGTGGTTTGAACTTTCCCTGTTTCACTTAGCCATCTTGGCTCCTGCCAGTTGTTTTTCTATTTCACATTTAATTTACCTTTTTTAAAATTCCTTTTTATGGTTTCTTAATGTTTCATGGAGAAACTGGCTTCCACCTGCCAATTTCTAATCTTTAAAAAAATTATTTTCTTCAGGGTGGTTTTGTACCTCTTTTATCATCTGGCTAATTTCATTTTTTAAGTTATTTTCTTCCATATTTTTTGTGCCTCATTTATCTAGGCTGTTTTCACCCCATCATTTTCTTCCTTCACTCTCATTTCCTTACTTACCTTTTTCTTGACTAGTCTTATTTGATTTTGAAAAGTTTTTTGATCTCCCAGAAATTCTTGTTGGGCTTGTGACCAATTCATTTTTCCCCTTTGAGGCTTTGTCTGAAGCTGCTTTTGACTTCATTGTTTTCTCCCACTTTTGTCTTAATCTTGCCTATCAACATAGCAGATTTTTGTAGTCATTTTTTTTTGTTTGCTTATTTTTCAACTGTAGTACTCAATTTGGAACTTAATGTTAATATTGGGCTCTATTCCTGTGTGGGGCTAGAGGAAGGGGTTACAGTCTCAAACTTTAGGCTTTTTCATATAAGAGATGCTTCTCTGGGAGAAATAAGGGTACATATTTGGAATTCTGGTTTAAAAACCAAATATATAAAGAAAACTTTTTAAATGAGTAATTTAAACTAGATGATCCTTAAAATCTGTTCTAGTTCTAAATATTATGATCCTATAAGGCTACAGGTCTTCAGGAAGTTGAGTTTTTTTTAAAATGTAGGATAAATTCTTAGCAAGAAAATATCTAATTATAAATCTCAAAGGAAAAACCTTGTTAACATCACAAAGAACAGTAACTTCAGAATGACAGCCTTAATGTACTGGTTGGTGTATTGTGTTTGTGTTGAGGGAGAAGGAGTAAAGGATATGATAAAATGGGTTCAATAATTACTTATTGGGGGAGAGCATGAAAATGCTACGTAGAAGAGAAATTACCAAAGCTTGGTAGCATTCATACAAATTTTGGATTGTACAATGGCCATATCTCTGTCCATCAGAAAACAATATTACTTTATTTGAATTATTTCAATCCTTACAATTATAAAATAGCAATATAGATGGTCTGATAAAGCCTAGACTAAATAATAGTTCTTTAACAAAGTATTAGAAAAGTAGGAGTACTATTTATATTATTTTTTTAAATATCTATTTTTCTGTCTCCATTTTCCCATTGGTAAAATGTTTCAAAAATCACAATTTTTGGAATTTAAAATGCAGAATAATTTAAGCATACATTGTAGAGAACCACATAATGTTTTTGAGTTGGTCTAAAAAACAAAAATGAAATCAATGAGCTGTTCAATGAAAAGCAAATATATTTATTATGCACTTTCATATACATAAGGATTTTTGCTTAATATAATACAAGGAATAAAATAAAAATTTTACAATGTGAAATTCAATGTACATTATAGGCTATTTACAACCCAAAACCAGGGATAAAAGAAATTAAAACAATAGTTTGCAAACTAAGTTTGCTGAAAAGTGTGAGTGGAGGACCTTAAACATAAACAAAGAACATTTGCATAGCAGAAACAATATTGAGAAAATAATAGCTTGATCTTTTGCGTTAACAATAATACTTTCAGTAAGAACTTGGGAAAGAGAAGACTACTAAAGGCATCATTACAGTCCTTAGCTATTCCTTTTTGTTTTGATATGTTTTCCTCCAAAACCTTTCTTCATGTGCATACAGTTATTAAACATTTTCAACAGTCTTTTACATCTTCCCCTATTAAGGGGAATGGAATGACATACAAATAAAAGGGATGACAAAGTTGTAACTTCAGAGATAAGGCTGTAATATTCAAATTTCAAGAAGATCTGAACACTATGGAACAACTGTTTGAGTTAGTTTTGTAATGTGGAACAGAGGCCACAACAGCCATGCCATTCAATCACACAAACATATACACAAAACAGGACACCTGATATCCTTAACAGAGCAGTTCACGTCTTATTGGGAAAAGAGAATTTACACAAAACAACTATGTAGGAAAACTTACTTTTGGAAAATACTACCTTTAAATAGGTCTTCTTTTTGCTTTTGGCTGTTTTTTTAGGTTACTGATTTTGTGAAGTTCCTACCAATAGTTTCAAGTTTAAATAGTATGGATATGAAAACATTCAACTCTGAAAAACAAGACTTTGTGAAATGAATTATATTCTTTGCCCTTTGGCCACAAGGTGCATTTTTGTTACAAATACAATAAAATTAAATAAATAGAATCCAAACAACTCAAGGTTAATAGAAAACTGGTAGCTTTTAGGGTTCTCTTTCTAAAGAAAAATAAACCTAAGTAGTAGAGCTCCATCTTCTAAAATATTGTAAATGTACTAAGCTTGAGGAGTCAAGTCTGTGCTAATACTAGGATGTGTTCATATTTACTTATGGAACCATTAACACTCTTAAGGCTATTTTGTAAGAGTTTTGTTATTTTATAAATGTCCCATAGGGACAAGAAATTCAGTACTTGAAACATTCACATTAGAGTTATCAATATTGCCATGTCACCTTAACAAATTCTAAAACTTATCCTGCATTTCTGATTATTAAGGACATATAACTGATGTCGTAAGTTAAACAAAATGAGCTGCACTGAATTTTTAAATGGGATTCAAATGGAATATTAACAAGTTAAGTATTTCCATGGCCTTGAATATTCAACATGTCATATGTACATGTATAAAGATACTGATCTCCTTGTTTGAATGGTAGGGGTGATGGATTTGTGCTAGCTCATCCATACTCTTGCCTGTCTGCAGGGACCAACAAACAGCACTCATCTGGACAAATGGAAAGTCAGTGGTTGAAGCTGGCAGTGTTTCTTTGTGCAAAGCTCTTTAGTTCATACCAGGGTGAAAATCATGCTGTTGGCTTTAATCATGATCATGTTTTAACTAGTTATGTTAAATATCACCAAGAAAAGTATACACACACACATCAGTTAACTTGGCTGGCTGATTGGTATTTATTGATATCCAATAAGCCAAGTACGTTGTAGATTTTATACTCATAGGGTCTGATTAACCTTCCCTTGTTTCCTGATCACAGAGTGAACACTCAATCTTCGCAGCTATCTTGGCAATGTACAGAAAAATGGGAAGAATGCATGGAAATGAATCATCACTACTAACCAAAGAACTGATACGCAGTCCATTTGTTGGTCAGTCTCTAGTTTTATCTATGAAGGATAACATGGGTTACATTCATCTCAACATGGCCTACTTAGAACCCTGGATATGAAGTCAGGAAGACTAATTCTACCTATGATACCTAATTTGTTGTGAGACTTAAGACAAGTCACTTAACCTCTATGGGCTCCTGGTTCCTCATCTGGAAGATTAGGGGTTAAATTTAATGAACTATAAGGTCCCTTCTAGTTCTAATTCTATAATCCTATGATTTTAAGAATATTCACTCAACCAAACAATTAAAAATCAATATAAAAATTGTTTTAATGATGCTATTTTGGTTGTATGCTGAATTATAGGATAGAAATAGCTGAGATGTATGACATTAGAATTAACATTGTGGGGAAATATTACCGAACTGGAAATAAATAAGGGTAGTGGTCACTGAACTGCCTATTCAAGCAAGAAGTGTATTTTCAATTACACAGATGCCTTTAGCACTACATACAGACACCTGAAGCATGGATCTGGCCCTGAGAATTTTCATGCCTTAAGAAGAATGGTATAAGTCATTGGGAGTGGAATGAACAGTGGAAGGTTAAAGTGCAGCCCAATGAATGAAACAGCACCCTGATCTGCTTGCTTTTTTTTTTTTTTTTTTGTTTTCCAAGGCCTGTAAACAGAGAAAAGGGGAACTGTGAGTGAAATTTTATATTTAAGTATTTAAAACAGTTCCTTTGATTGCTTAAGGATAATTAAATAACTTTGTCAAAGAAGTTTTTCTTTTCCTTTTTCTCTTTACCTACCCTGTAGTATTTAAATGTAATCTTGCTTTTATCCAATGAGCAACAAAGTATAGAGAACATGAAGTGGCTTATCAAATAATGTAAAATTTGGTTTTCTTGAAAAAAAAAATTAATGACATGAGAAATAAACCATACACTACAACAATGCAAATGTTATTTGATTTGTATGTCTAGTTTCTTTTGCCACAAAAAGAAAAATAAATACAAGGAACACTTGACTGTGGCACATGCACATATATCAAACCTTGAACTATTAACTCAAAATTGCTTACTCAATTTTTTTTTCAGCTTGTGTCAGGGAAACGCAGCCAATATGTATCTGCATTTAAGAAAAAAAAGTGCTTATTCTGTGTAGTGAATACAAAGTACACAAAATAAAATTTTGAAGCACAGAGGATTACACTGAGAAGGCAGCCTTCAAATGTAGGCACGTTATAGTAATGAAGGTAACTGTACTGCACAGATCACAGTCTTCATTTCTCCAGCTGTTCAACAGGCATTAGATGCTTTTGTCCCAGGCAGCTGATGAATCATGCTAGCGACAAATGTCTCTGTTTCACAGAAATGGGAACTGGTGCAAACATTAAAAAAATAAAAAGTATAGATTAATTTTGGTATTTTAAAAGTGTGTTAATATTTTTTAAATCATGGAAGTAAAAATAGGGATAAATAGGTATAATTGCTGAATTGGCTTCATATTAGTCCACTAAATTAGCCTTTTGCAGAAACTTGTTTGGTGCTCAGTTCATTCCATAAATGCTCTCCACCTTCAAAGAGTGACTAAATTTGCAAAGGATTCTCTGAGAAATGTTAAGAATTTATTACTGAATTTCAACTCTATCAAAAGCCTGTTAACATTCTTGAATATTGCTCTCAAGTCTGAGAGAGGATGATCTACTACTGAAAAGCACTAAAAACCCAGCAATAACAACCTTCCACCTGCCTAACCAGCAGCAGGCATTCCAATAAAAGCATGAGAAAGCCTCAATGTTCAAGGCAGAATAAAAAGTGAGACACATCAGAGAGGGCAAAGAGTAAAAATGAGGGAATAAAAAAGTTGAGTTTTAAAGAACTCTACTCTTAATATGCAGGACATTTGTTCTTAATGCAAAATGATACTAATAAGATTAGTGAACATTTGTGTAGAAAAAAAGAAGTTTTATATCATAGATTGATTTACCTTCAATCTATTTTTAAATTCAACTGACCACTGAATTAATGTTGCCAGTTGATACATCTTCCTATGCCCTCAGTCCCTACAAATTTTACCCCTAGGGCTAAGCATCCACTTTTTCTTCCATTTGCCGACATTTTAAATGGTAGTTAATTTTCTGTCCCCTCTAAAAGGAACTATTTGACTAAGTTAGATGGAATTTAAAAGCAATTTCTTTTATAAGTCTTTTTTGTGTATTCCCATTTCCCCTCCTCATCCCTGGATGCTCACAGACATCCAACAAAAAAGTTTGCACTTTTTAAAATAGTTTATTTTCCTATTACATGAATGTAATTATAGGCCCTAGTTTTCTCAGTATATAATAAGAGGATTGCATTATATAATCTCTAACAACATTCCTTCTAGCTCTAATAAACCATGAATCCCAAGGAATGTCCCAAAAAGCGTCTATTATGGAATAGGCTCAGTCCCTCTGAAGAACAGGCTTGTCTTCTGCTCAGTTTCAATTTATTATTCAACAAATGTTTCTTAGACAACTTAAGGCCTAGAGGTCCAAATCAAACAGTCCAAACCTTCAAACAATTTCTATTCTACTGTTGGATATTGTTGAGAGAATTGTAGAAGTGAGATACAACACATGGTACAAAGGCTCTGTGGTTCCTTCCTCTGGCCAGTTCTTAGCACCTCTGTTTCAAGGAGGGACCCAGGCCAGCTCTACCCACTCTTCTGACAAGACCAAAATTTGACTCTCATATAAAATACTTATTTGCTATTTGGTCTCATATAAATCATTGGAAGGAACCCAATGAGGCAGTTGCTACAAAAGTCCAGGAGTAAGATGAGGAGAGGATAAGAGGGCTGTGATGTAAAAGGATGTGAAATGTTATAGAGACTGAACTGATAGCATTTAGCAATTGACTGCATATAGGGCAGGGTTAATAGATGAAAATGACTTTTATGGTATCAACCTGGATGACTGAAAAATGGTGATATCTTAGACAGAAACAGGGAACTTGGGGGTTTTTCAGGAAAGAGATAATGAGCTCTGTTTTGGACATGCTAAATTCGAGATTCCTCCTTACATTTATGTGGCAGTCTCCAACAGGTAGCTGGAGACAGCAGATAAGATCAGTGATAGATGGGATGTGGGACTCATCTGCAGAGGGATATGCAATAATTGAGCACATAGGAGTTAATGAGTTCAAGAGAGAAAAAGCTTAGTGAGAAATATGGGCCCACGACAGAACCCTCTGGTATACTGACAGAGAGAAGGCAGAAGACAGAAGATGATCCTGCAGAGAAGACACTTTCACTATCTTTTCTCTCATCCTTCACTAGTTTCAAGAAGGCAAAATTACTGATTTTGATTATCATCAATTCCATAAAAAATTCAGAATGCATTGCCACAAAAAGGAGGCCAGAAGAACCCAGAAGATGCTTTAACTAGGAAACAATTGAATTCTTTGCCAAATAAACAGCAATGGCAGCCAAAGACACCACCATATAAGAATATAAACAAATTAGTAAAATATGATGGAGAGGGACAGTAGTAGAAGATTATCAGTAATATTATCTCACAAAATAAGAAATATGGAAACAAAAAAAAAGTAAAAGCAAATCTTGGCAGGAGACTCAACTAAGTTACATTATCCTGAAAGCATCTGAATCCAAAACTGGCAGGAGGTCAACCAAAAGGAAGAAAATAAAGTATATTTTATAATGATCTACTTTCATCATCAATGACAATAACTCATCACATTTGGATATTAATACTACTTAGGTTTCAACATCTCTTTCATAGGACCATGAACCAGAAATAATGTAAGAAACTATCTCACTATATTGTTGAGAAAACTTGGGTTCAGAGAAATTAAGTGACTTGCCAAGATCATATGTAGTGTCAAAGGTGAGATTTGAACCCAGGTCCTCTAACTCAATAGAATGTGCTTATTATTTTTGGTATTATCAAAGAAACTCAAATAGTATTTAGAAGATCAAGTGACAGGATCAGAACATACAGTCATGGGGGAAAAAACATCTTAAAAGCATTATAATCTTGGAAGCACTGATGCACTGATTATCAAGATACCAGAGAGAGTAAAGAATAACAAAAGGACCAGCCATCCAATTAATAATTACTTAAATATCTGTTCTGTGGCAGACACTGCTTAAAACTCTAGGGATACAAACACAAGAATGAAACCATCCTTCTTTCAAGGAGTTTACATTCTAAAAGGGGAAAACAAGACACAGAGTTGAAAGATGGAGTATCTCAAGAAACACAGAGAAGCCAACTCTGCCAAGCTGCTTGCCCTGTACAGCCAGGTGGTCAATAGCTATAAAAATTCAATAAAGGGTCTATATTTGATCCCAGAGGCATTATGGAAACACTGATCAACTTAGTAGAGGATTAATCCTGGAAGAATGGCAATAGGGTGTTTGGGATTAAAGGCTGGTGAAGTTGTAATAAGCAGATAAAGGCAGGATGGTGATAGCTAGAGGTAATAAAGGACTAAAACAGGTAGGGTGATAAGGTAGTTGTAATAGGGGTTAAGGAAAGTGGATGGGGTTTGTCCGTCCCTAAGTCAATAGGTGGGAAAAGGAGGGTACAATGATGGAGGTAGTGAATTGAGGTGATAGGAGGTGTAAGGGAATGACTGAGATTAGGGAAATATAAATCACTGAAGAGGATGAGGTATTAGGCAGGCAGCTGCAGGAGGGAGACACAGACTGGGTACACCAGTTTGACAGAGACACTGAGGGGAAACAGACTGAGCCCTCCAGGCAGGAAGGGCACTTCTACAGACAAAGGTTGGGGCCAGCCAGGAATGGCTTGAAACTGACTAGAGGGCTTTCTAGTCAGTTTCTCAGGTTCAAGGAAGAGCCCAGAGGAAGTATAGAGATTACACTTCCTCTCAAAATGGACGCCTCCAACTCCCTCAGGACCCAGAGAGAATATTGTTCCTTTCTCCCCTTCTCCCTCTCTTATCAATCAACTAATGAATTAGCCAAAGATTTGATTATTGACAACAGGGTTTATTGAGTTTCAGGATTGATTGTAAAGGACAGAGGGATACAAGGTATCTCTAACAGCCGCCAAAGGAGAAGCTTCAGGAGGGGGAGGGATGCAGGAATGAGAGACTGAGAAAGGATCTGCCTAACTCAGTCCCGGGAGGTTTTGTTGCCTTTTAAGTTAGAAAAGTTGCATACAATGATTCAGGAGATAATTTGTATCAAAGCTAAGCCCTACCTGTCTCCTGGGAAAACTAAATCTACAAAGTTTGAATGCTACCACCCAGATCTACCCTTCTTCCAAAAACCCACAGGAAATTCAGGAAGGGAAATGATGGTTGGGATAGGGAAGGTGAGGGAGATCCAAAGGAATTAGCTAAGCTACAAGTCTTAAGAGAAAAGCTGCAGAATCAAGGCCAGGTTTTCAGTCTAAAGATAGAGCTCAATTGACCTTCCTGCTCTGATTGAGACTCCAGTAAGACTTTGCAGGGTTGATTTGCACCTTCTGCACCACTACACACACACACACACACACACAAAATTGAGTACTGGGTCTCTGCAACATCCAGTTTGAAATAAAAAGGTAACTAATTTAAAAGGTAACTGGTAATGTGAGAATGAAGTTTAAGGGAGAGAAAGGGCCTTGGATCTTAAAGATATAGGAAATATCTAAACAGAGTTGATAGTTAAACCCATGGAAACTTATAGGGTCAATGACAAATAAAAAAAGAAGTGTTACATGGACACATAGGAGGGAGAACATAGATGATTCTGCAGGAAGGTTCACAAAGGTAGAATCAGGAGGCAGAAGTGTCATGAAAACCCAAAGGTGAGTGTCCAGGAGACAAAAGCAGTGAACAGTGTCAAACACAGGAAAGAAGTCCAAAAATATTTAAAAAAAAATCAGAATGAGGAAAAAGTCACAGATATATTAATACTCTCAAAAAACATTCAAGAGTGGGGCATCTAGGTGGCTAAGAGGATAAAGAGCCAGGCCTAGAGATGGGAGGGTTCAAATCTGTCCTCTGACACATCTTACCTATGTGCTCCTGGGCAAGTCACTTAACCTTTACTCTTCTTCTACTTTGAAACTGATACTTAACTTGGTATTGACTCTAAGACAGAAGGTAAGGATTTATTTTTAAAAATAAGAAGGCATTTAAGAGTAAATAATAACAACTGACCCATCTATGGACACATGTCAAGATAATCCCATATGAAAATACAGATTCCACAATCAAGGTTTGGCACATACTGAATGCTTAATGAATGGTTTCTCCTTAATTTCCAGTCAAGAGTATGACAAAGATATAGAGATAGTAGAACAAAAGAGCCTTAAAGGTTCTTCTCCAAAAAAAACCCGGATATTTTCTTAAGAATATGCAAGCTTCTTTGACAGGCTAAACTACAGAGAAAACTTTAAACACCCTCTAGTTTGTAACCTTAAGTTAGACAAAAACCAGGGAGATTTATTTTGTCTAAGATTTTTGCTAGTGACAGGGAGAATGTCTTAGACAAAAAAAAAAAAAGGCAAAATACTGATAGAAAAAGGATTCCTCTCAGATGGTGAAGTCCTCCAGATGCTCTATTCTTAAATTCATTTATTCAATAAACATTTAGTAAGTACCTACTACATGCCAGGCACTGTGCTAAGCACTGGGGATATAAAAAGATACAAAACCTTCCCTCAAAGAGCTTATGATGTAATGGGAGAGACAACATGCAAACAAATATATAGAAAGCAAATTATATACAGGATAAATGGAAATAACTAAAATAAGTTAAATATAGGAATTAAGAGAGATTGGGGAAGGTTTCTTCTAGAATCTGGAATTTTAGTAGGGATTTCAAGGAAGCCAGGGAGGTTGGTAATCAGAATGGGCAAGGAGAACTTTCTAGGAACGAGGGGACAGCAAGAGAGAATGTCCAAAACTGAGGAATGCAGTGTCTTGTTCTTGGAATAGCTAGGAGGCCTAGGTTACTGAATCAAAGAGTATATGTTAGAGAGTAAGTTGTAAGAAGACTGGAAAGGTAGGATGGGGCTAGAGTAGATGATAAAAGCCTTTGAATGCCAAACAGAGCATTTTGAATCCTGGAGGCCACAGGAAATCCAGGTATGAGGTGATAAGGGTCTGCACTAAAGTGGTAGCAGGATCAGAGGAGAGAAGGGGGAGTGTTTAAGAGAAGCTGCAAAGGTGGACTCTACAGCGCTTGGCAATGACTCTGAGATAGGAGTGAGGAGTCTGAATTGACTCCTAGGTTGAGAGCCTGAGCAACTGGGAGGAGGGTGTTGCCCTCTACAGTAAGAATCAAGGTAGGGAAGGGGAAGGGTATAAGGGGAATGATAGTGAGTTTTGTTTTGGACATTCTGAATATAAGATGTCCACTGAACATGGAATTCCAGGTACCTGAGAGGCAACTGGAGACGCAGGACCAGAGGTCTGCAAAGATCAAGGCTAGAAATGTAGATCTGAGAATCATCAGTGTAGAGACTGTAATTAAATCAATGACCACTGATGAGATCAGGTGGAAGTACTACAGAAGAAGAAAAGAGGGCTCAGGGCAGATCCCAGAGGAACTTATGGTTAAGATCTAGAGAAGCATTCAGTAAAGATGACAAAAGAGAGGTCAAAGAATGAGGAATAGCAGCAGACTGGTTTCCCAAAAATCTAAAGAGAATCAAGGAGGAATGATCAGTAGTGCCAAAGGCTGCAGAAAGGCTAAGGATAATGAGGACTAAGAAAAGGTGAATGGATTTGGCAATTAAGAGATCATTAGTTACTCTGGAGAGAGAAGTTTTAGTAGAATAATTCAGAAGCTGAGTATAAGAAGAAGAAAACAAGAGGGAAAGTAGAGGTACAAGAAGAGGGAAAGTGGAAGCACCTCTCATACCCAGATAAACTTTTGAGGAGTTTTGCTACAAAGGGCAGAAGAGAAATAAAATGATAGTGGGAATGAAAAGATCAAGATCAAAAGTGAGGGTTTTTTCAAGATGAGAGAGAAAGGGATATGTTTCTAAGCAATAATAGATGAGCCAGAAGAAAGGTAAGAGACTGAAAATAAGGGAAGAGTAGTATGACAGAAAGGCCAATCTTGGAAGAGATGGGATGGAATGAGATTACTTAAAAAAAAAATAGAGAGACTGGATTTAGTGAGGAGTAAGGCCACTGCATCATATGAGACAAGGCTGAAGAAGGAGAAAGTAATAGAAGGCATCTGAGTGATAGATGAGGATGAGGGGAGAAAGAGCTCCTGGCAAATGGCAACTTTTTTGTAAAATATGAAGTAAGTTTCTCACTTGTGAAAGTATGGGGGAAGTGAGTCATAGAAGGTTTGAGGATAAATGAAAAAGTTTAGAAGAGGCACTCTGGAGAGCGGGAGAGCTGATAAGGGATATATATGCTAGAATTGCCTAGCAGTAATGAAGGTTCAGTTGACGTTGTGTAATCGAAATCTGTAGTAGACTCAGTCAGAACAGTTCTGTGATTTTCTCTGGAGTCTAGATCCAATGCTTTTCCCATGACTATTAAATCTCTCCAAGACTAAAGATGATTCTTTTGAGATACCATTTATATACCATTCCCTTTACTTTCAGGAAATGAAAAAAATTAAAAGGATGACGAGAAAAAAACCAGAAGTTAACATATATGTGTAAAAACGAGTGTCCCAGAAATTAGATCAAATAGGGTGGTCCTTGAAAAATTCTACTTTTTCACGTTAATATTATAGCTCTATAACCCTACCAAAGATGCAGAGTTGAATCAAGCCTTAACAATAAAATCAATTTTCATCCGTACAAAAAAGTAATTAGATTAGAAAATTTCACATTAATGTTATTTCATAAAGATTTTTGCTTCTAAAGACTCCATAGAATATTCTTTTAAGAATTTATTTATATCAACTATCTTACTTCCTAAAGTCTTTGGTTTTCAGAACCCTCCAAAAAGCCTTTTAAGTTGTAGGATTGGGGAATTATGTTGAAACAAAAAAGTCAAAATATTTTTCTTTGAAATGAAACCTTTGAAAGTTTCCTTAAAGAACTGCTATACATAAAAAGATAATTTAAAAAATGGTGAGACAATACACAGCATCACATTATATAGTTTTTTAAAAGTCTTATTGGACTATAAGTTATCTTCCAAAAAATGGAAATGTCCATCCAACTATATGTAAATATATTCTTGAGAAGCATGTATAAATATGTATCTCTACAAAGACAAAGGAAACCCAAAGTAATGAAAATAGTTATTGTATTTTTGTAGACTTTAAATTTGAAAAATCTTAATAAAGCATTCCACTTATTATAATGTAAAGAACCTTATAACTTCATATGTGTGGATTTTCCACACCTTTCTTTAATGCAGGCTGAAAGGACTTTGTGACTTAGTAGATGGATTCAAATTGAAAAAAGTTCCTGACTCTACAGCTGACATGCTGATGCACTCTTTTGAACTTAGCATGGATAGTCCTTGAACAATAGCAAATAGTTCATCACTAGGCCTAGACTCAAAGATTTTCTGGTTCTGAATAATTTTCCTGAATTTACATTAATGGTATATAACCTTTGAGAACCTAGTCACTTCTGCATCATAATGAGGCATCATGGTGAGATTTTAGAAGTATGATTTATATTTATCACCAAAGCTAACAGAACAGAAATTTATTATGGCTAAATATTATCAAAAAGAGGTTAATAATTTATGGAATTTTATGAAAACTCTAGGTAAATCACTTAATTTTTCTATAGTCCAATCAAATCCCAATGATTTTATAAGCTACAAAACAGACTTGGATGGATCAATCTGGGTAGATATAATATCTCATTGGGAACTGGCTGTACTGATAAAATCATAAATTTATAAATTTATAAATTACATATAATATATATTTATGTTTATAACTTATAATATACATTTTATATATTTAGAAAATATATTAAATGTATATTATAAATTTATAAATTATAAATTCAAATCCACCAAAATATAATTTTTATTTCGTCTTTAAAAATAATTTTCTGTTTCAGAGGCTACTTATAGATGACCCCATTAAGCTGATTCAATATAACAATTATTTAGCTACATGTTACAAATGAAAAATGTCAAAATACAAACATATTAGATGTCCTATAGCATCAGAATAGGCCCCACTGAATGCTTTAAAAGACCTTCTTTGTTTATAACCATATTGGTATTGATGAAAATTTACCTTTTATAAAGGCGTTTCCTTTTTGTAGTTGAAACTTGGATCTGAACCATCAATCTGAAGCTTCAGGGCTTGTTTAAGGCTTAACTCTGTCTCTGCAGGAGGATAGCCTTCTAGAACTTCCTGATGCCCTCTATCCTGTATTGTTCGTGGGACTGAAACCCTACCAAGGAAAACTTGATTGTTTTGTAGGTGATAATTTGGATTTGTCATTATTCCATTTCTCTTCTTCTGTTCACCACTTTGTTGATTAATTAGGAATTGTTGCTGAGATCGACCAACTTCTTGCTGAGATGGAGGAATCATAATTTTACACTGTGATTCTGTTGGCATTTGCTTTAGTGGTGTACTAGTCCCAGATTTGGCAGCAGGTACCCTTTTATCAAATTGAGTCATTTCATATTCTAAAACTTTTGGTTGTGAAGAATTGCTAGGTTTAGATTTTTTCCCAACAGAACTAGATTTATTAGAATTTTCTGATTTTCCCCCTTTATTTGCTTTAGTTGATTTCAAACTGGGCTTTACTTGGCTCCACTCAAACTCACTACTTGGTGAATTATGACTCTGTCCTAAGGATTGTGTTGTAGAAGATGGGGAAACAATTGACTGTCTACTTCGGCTTCGTGGCAATGAATGCTGCTGTATCTGCTCTGTAAAAGACATGTTGTGGAAGCTATCAATGGGGACCGTCTGAGCAGTTGCTGTTGAAGAAGTAGTTCTTAAAGAAGAATTTTTGGAGCTTTTAAGAGAATTATTCGATAGTGATGATTTCTGGCGATCAACTGTGGAATCTGGAGATTCTGAAGGAGAACTGAATGCATGAGTTGGCCCATTTGATAAGCTCCGCAATGTAGGCTGCATATCTCCTCCACCAGTACTCCCAGAACTATTTGATTTTATTGTTAATGATTGCATTTTCGAAGATACTGACTGCAAAGGCTTTTGCTCCATTGTGTGAACAGGAGATGGTGAACAACCATTTAAACTAGATGCACCGTATTTTTCCAATAATTTAATTATCTGAGAATGTCCATTTTTGGCAGCAACCCGCATAGCAGTACGTCCGAACTGATCTGCATGATTTGGGTCAGCACCATGTTCTAGCAATATCTGCACAGCATCAATGTGTCCTTCTTGAGCAGCAATGCAGAGAGCAGTTGCACCTTGGTTACATGTGTGGTCAACTACAGCCCCGTGTTCAATCAAAACCTGGACCACCTTTACATGGCCCTGCCAGGCTGCTGACTGCAAAGCAGACCGCTTTTCGTTGTCCGCAGCATTAATATCGGCATGGTATGTCATCAGAAGCTGCACCATTTCTAAATGGCCCTGCCAGCAGGAGACATGAAGTGCCGTCCTCCCCTCGGCATCGCTTGCTTCCACATTTGCACCATTTTCTAAAAAGTACTCGGCCATCGTAAGTTGATTTTCAAGAGCCAAGATGTAAAGTGTGGGCCGGCCATCAGCATCTTTGTAGTCGACATCCGCTCCATGGCTAAAAAGTAGTTCAACAATGTCCCTGTGTCCTTCTAAAGCAGCAACCCGCAAGGAATTCCTTCCGTCGTATCCTCTTTGATCAATGTTAGATTTATTTTCCAGTAATATCTGCACACAATCATAATGTCCCTCTTGGGAAGCTAAAATGAAAGGTATGCGGCCATCGTTATCTATCTCATTTGTTCTGGCTCCTTGCTCAATGAGCGCTTCACATATTAGCCTGTGCCCTTCAAAAGCTGCCATGTGCAGCGGGGTCCATCCTGCATCATCCCGGTGATTTTCGTCTAAGCCTCTGTCCAGCAGAGTTCGTACCACCTCCACATTTCCTTGTGCTGAAGCTATGCTCAGGACCGTCCTACCTTCACTATCGATGCTATCAATGGCAGCCCCCCAGAATAAAAGTGTATTTACTACTGAAGCATGGCCCATAGAAGCTGCTGCTAAAAGGGGAGTCCGGCCATTGTTATCTGTATGATCCACATCTGCTCCCCCTTCTAGAAGCAAGTCGACAACATCCACGTGTCCTTCATAGGCAGCTACCAACAAGGGAGTCATGCCATCTTTATCGCAGTGGTCCACCTCAGCGCCACGATCAATTAAAAGGCTAACGACGGATGCGTGCCCTTTACTGGCAGGCACACAAAGTGCAGCCACAGAGAGGGCGGTCCTCCCATCCACGTCCTCATGGTTCACTTCTGCCCCATGGTCCAGCAAGTGTTCCACGATTTCTCTGTGTCCCATGTAGGCCGCAGCTATCAGAGCAGTTCTCCCTTCGTTGTCGGCTTTGTTAACTTCGGCACCGTGCTGAAGTAAGTTCAGCACGATATCTTCGTGCCCTCCCCAGGCTGCCGCTCTCAAGGCAGTTCGACTGTCGGCATCTGCACAATCAACTTTGACTCCAGCATAAAGAAGAGCAGAAACAACCTCGGTGTGACCTCCCCAAGCAGCAGATCGTAATGCTGTCCAGCCGTCATGGTCATTGTGATTGATATTAGCTCCACAGCCGATCAAACAGTTAACCACCTTGGTATGTCCTTGTCGAGCGGCCAGTGTCAGCGCTGTCTGGCCATGAGCATCTTCAATCTCCAAATCTGCTCCCCTGGAAATGAGTAAGTTAACAACATCAAGATTGCCACTATATGCGGCATTAGCCAACAAAGTTCTCCCATTTGAATCACACTGGTTTACAGAAGCTCCATTGTCTAATAAAGTTCGAATAGAATCTTCCCTTTCTAAGGCTTGCCGGACAATACAAGAGGTGCGATCATCTTCGCTGTGGACATGTGCGCCTGCTTTAACCAACAACTGCAGGACTTCCTGTTCTTTGGGGATCAAAGTAGACAGAGAATCTCGGACGGGTGTACCATTCCATATCATCCAGAGAGCTAACTCAGAAGTCTCTAATTGTAAGTTTGAATTAATCAAGTGTAATGCAAATTCTTGAGCTTCTAAAGGAGTTAAATCTTTTGCTTGACAGGTATAACTCATTGCAAGCATTCTGTGTCCTTCTGCTGCATTACATAAATATTTTTGTGTGCAATGTTTGACATCTAGTAGCCACTCTGCAAAACTATAATGAAACAGTATTTTAGTATTTCCTAGTCCATCAACAAGAAGTTTCGAGAGTACGTCTAATTTGCGTTGGAAGTCTTCTATGGTCAATGACATATTTTTGGTCCATACTGCATGATATAATTCTGTTATGGTTAGTGGTCGGCATGCTGCAAGAATTACATTCAGAATAGGTTGAACTTTTGCAAATTGTTTCCTCACAAAAAGTCTTTGACAGAGCCAGAGATATAGCCCATTGAGGGTTCCGGGGATATCACGGATTTCTCTTAACATAATAAAATTTTCCACAACTCCATCTAGAACTCGTTCTAGATAAAGAAAACAACCGCTGCTTTTGATATGGAGTTGATTCAACATTTCTGCAGTTTCCTTTGTGAGATGCTGTCTCAAGGCTTCTTCTTGATCTAGACGATGGAGAATGTACTGTTGAACATCCTTAACAATGTAAGCTTTCCGAAGATCATCAAGACTTATTTTTCGAAAGCCTAGGGGAAAGAGAGAGACATGTCAAAGGGGACTTTTGAATGTACATTCCAATCCCAAAAAATCATCAAGGTATCAGAGATGCATGGTTAAAGGGTTATAAATCTTATACAAGAGCAGATTAACTATTTTAATATAGAAAAACATATTAGAAAGTTTTGAACATCACTGTAGACAAAAGCTGAAAATGAACATTATTGATGTATTCTTATAAATATAGAAATTAGTCATATTGCTATTTGCATTTGGTGAATAATTATCAATTCCAGTTGAAATACTTTCATTTATTTTACAATATGTTATCTAAGCAGTATTATATTATCTCAGCAGTATCTATTGCCAGTATGGAATATGCTCCTGATGTTAGCAGAGTATCTATTCTCTATCTTAAATAGTATATAAAATGAGAGGCACAAATCAGAATTAAAACAGGATGTACCATATAGACTGAGAAGTACATAAAATAAAAAGAAAAAAAACCATGTCTAGACTTTTTCAAACTTTCCAGTTTTTAGGTAAAAATTTGAAGAGGCCAATTAGAAACGTGATGCCCCCAAATTGTCTGTATTGTAATAAACCACATTATAATTTTGAGGGGCAATTTTGGATATTCACTAATTTGAAAATATTTCTGAGATTATTTCTCATCCATTTAGTGCATCAACTTTAATTATCTTTAAATTAACCATATTTAATTGGACAATCAAATAAAAATTCTTAATTTTCATAAAGTAAAATTAACCATGTAACATCTAACTTATTTTAATTATATTAACATAATATCACATTTTTTAACTAAATCGAAATTGATGGAAAAGTATGCCAACTGATGAAACACAGCTCTACCAGCATATTAAAATAAGCAGATTATCTCATTAAATTGATAATGAAATACTTTAAAAATATTTCCAATTCTTTTTTCTAAGCATTCCACAAAAGAAGACAACATACTTTTCCCCCATGAGGGCAAAACAAGGGTAAGTAACAGATATGGCTTAATAAAACTATCAGATAACATTTGCTAAAAAGAAAAAAAAAAGCTGGCATTCTGTACTTAAGATCAATAATGTTTTTCAGTATTCAACTGTATGAAACAATGCTTTCATATTGTTTTGAAGATTTTTCTTTTTAAGGTCTATTGTTGTCTTTTGTTTTTAGACCAGTCAATTTTCACTTAACTACTGCTCACTAAGGCTTCACTTCTCTTGTAACAAGAAATTTAAGTAAAAAATATTCAATGAAAAATCATCAGAACAGTCAAAAACAAACACAATCTCCTGTTTCTCAGCTGAGAGAAAGGAGACAGATTTATTTATTCAGTTCAGTAGAACTGGGAGTGGTGATTAATCAACATTCAATTTCCTTTTAGCATCATTTCTTTTATGATATTATAGTGATCGTATATCTAACTCTCCTGATTCTTCTTACTTTATCTTGCAACAGTCTAAATAATTCTTCCCTTATTTCTCTGAATTTCTTCAAGCATAATAATAATAATAATAATAATAATAATAATAATGACATCTGACTTCATTCACATATCACAATCTGTAATTGATAAAATGTTTGACTTTTCAATGGGTTGGATAAGAGGAGGGATAAGGAGGGATAAGAAGGAAAGATTTTGCAATTCAAAATTTTTTTAATGAATGCTAAAGATACAAAGTTAAATAAATGAACAAATATGTAAATGAAAATTTATAGCTGTCAGGAGGTGCCATAAAAAATGCTTTCGGTGGGGAGAGAGAGGAGGGGGCACCTGGGTAGTTCAGTGGATTGAGAACTAGGTCTAGAGATGGCAGGTCCTAGGTTCAAATCTAGCCTCAGACACTTCCTAGCTGTGTGACCTTGGGCAAGTCACTTAACCCCCATGCCTAGCCTTACCACTCTTCTGCCTTGGCACCAATACATAATATTGATTCTAAGATGGAAGATAACAACAAGAAAATGCTTTGAGACAGAAGGGTCCTTTCCCCTCGGTCTTTTAGTTCCTTGGAGGGATATTTCTAACGGCTTCTTTGAATCAAAGAATACAAAGAGTAAAAGAAGAAACTTCAGAAATGTTTTCATTTGCACTGTTCCTCTTAGTGATTCAAAGCAATCTTTCATGTGATCATAGATAGTTGCAATTCCTCCTTTGTGAATGGCTTGTCCATGGTCCTCTGTGATCATTTATCATGAGGAATAAGTTTGTGGTTCAATCCATGGCTATATCCTAGACACCTTATACATAAGATACATATAAGAATTACTTAAGGCAAAGATTATTTTCCTACTTGACAGGTTCTCGCTTTCCAGCTGCAATGATTTTGTTTGAACTTTTAATTTTACATAATCAAATTATTCTGTTTAATCTTTTGTGATCTCTATCCTGGGTTTGGTCATGAATTTTCCCCAAACTAAAATAATGAAAAACAGTTGCTTTTTGTTCCCCTGTTTTTTTTTATATGATCCTTTATATTTAGATTACATATTCATTCAATGCTTATCATAAATTGTGGTGCAAGAAATCTCCCATTTTCCTAACCAGTGAATAAAGAGCTTCATAAAGGTATGGTAGATTATGTTCTTAATTACTGAGAATACATTTTTTGCAAAGGTATTTTTCTGCTAAATTTTAATAGAACGATACTGGATAACTAAATTAAAATGCAACATTAAAAAGTTTAGTTAAAAATTTTAGATTTCTTTGAAAAACTTTTTGGACAAGAAGTTATCCTTTCCTTTTTTCCCCCTCTCCCATTCTTATCTGATACACCTCCATGATTTTCTCTATTTTTCATTCTGAGATTAAGTTAAGATAGCTAGCTCTTGTTTTTATCATTTTGTAGGTAGTCACTCATCCCCTTTAAGATCTCAGGTCTACTGGCATAGTTTGTGCTAATTATCTTTATTTACTCTGTGCTATAACACCTACTTTTCATTTTTAATTAGATAATTTTACCTTTTATTTTTACAAATTAGCTAATGATTTATTGGTTTTTTTAACTTTTTCTAGTGTTTTTGTTCATGATTTTATCTAATTTTCCTCTTATTTTCACAATTTCTTCCTTTTTTAACTTTAGTTTTTCAAATTTCATGGAAAGTTAATTAATCCTCTTTTTTCCTGTTTTTAATATGCTATCAAAGGAATATATATTTTTTTTTACTTCTGAGGAATCATTGTACAACTGTCCCATTATTATTATTCCTCATTTACATAGGTGCCATTTTTATTATTCTTTTGACTCATTCATTGTAATTGTTCCTTAGTCTCCATTTAAATCTTTTTTATTCTTGTGCTTCCTGGGTTATTAGTTAAAAATATTATAGTCTATAAAGCTTACATTTAATCTTTCTGCCCTTTTGCAGCTAGTCGAACTACTATGACCACCACCTCTTCTCTGACCCTGATGGAAACAGTCCAAGGTCCTGAAACTAAGAGCCTTGGGAATAGCAGTGATCTTCAAAACATCAGACAGGCTTCTAGCTAAGCTCCTAAAGATACAAATGAAGGTGAGTCATGATTCTGGAGAAGAGGTCCACAATTCTCATCACTACCAGCAACAAGTGCTGACCAATTGCCACCAACAGGCAGAAGGACACAAGAACCATGAGAATGATGGCACTAATCTTGCTTTCAAGACAGTTCTCACAATTATCATCTGGGAAGGTAGCTCTATGTAGAAGAAGCTAGTGAATCAATTACCAACCTGAGGGCAGGAAAGTCAACCTAGCTGAAGCAGAAGAGCAACCAGAAGGAGACAGGAGGTGGCATGAGCCAGGTAAATTGAATTAACCACAACCATCACCTACCCATGACCACCATCTCGCCTCACACTTGGATGGAGATAGTTCAGGACCCTGAACTCAAGAGCCTTGGGAATTGCAATGCTTCCATCCCAGTGCCCTCAGTCATCATCCTGGCAATCAACTTTGGGAAATATATCCTGTCCACTACTGAGACAGGAGCTATAACCACAGCTACTGAAGATCCAGAAAAGAAAAAAAAATGCCACCAAAGTTATTGGCCCTGCCAAATGGTTCAACATCAGAAACTGATAGGATTTCATTCAGTGGAAATGAAAAAAAAAAAAAGATATTTATCACCTGCTTTGCTGCAGCACTTTAGGGATAATGGGACCTTTGCTTGCAGCTGAAATTTATATATGTTATGTCCTCCATTAGCCTGCCAGACAGTCAAAAAAAAACCACATTTTTAGTCAAAAACTACTAAGTACTGAGGGATAAAAAGAAGGGTGAAAGACAGTCCTTACCATTGAGCTCCTGATCATGGGGATTATGTAATTATGTAGAAGTACACATATACAAAATGAATTGGTTTAATCAACAGAGGGAAGGTCCTAGAATGTTGATTCTTCATAGCAAAGACTGGCTTAGTTTTCTATTTGTGTACTAGCACTTGGCACAATATTTGGCACATAATTAAGCACTTTATAAATGCTTCATTCATTCATTCACCTCAAGAAGACAATAGAACTATTAGAGTTAAAGAATCATCTCATTATCTAGATAGAGTGCCTTTATGCTAAATATAGTTTCCTCTTTCTCAAGATTAACTATGCAATTTTATTTTTGCCATGTCTGGAATTGTGGTTATAACATTTACTCTTGGCATCATCTGATACAATAAATTGTTTCAGCCCCTCATTTATTCTTTAGGCTTATCCTCCCCTTTAGGTCAGCAAATGGTCCCTTATATTAGTTTTGCATATACTAATTTGAATTAAAGGTTTTTTTTTTCTTTTAAAATCCTTGCCTTCTGTCTTAGAATTGATACCGAGTATTGGTTCTAATGCAGAAGAGTGGTAAGGGCTAGCCAATGGGGATTAAGTGACTTGCTCAGGGTCACATAGCTAAGGAAGTATCTGAGGCCAGTTTTGAAAACAGAACCTTCCATCTCCAGGTCTGGCTCTTTATCCACTGAAGCACCTAGCTATCCCTTGAATTACGTATTCATACACATTAGCATCCTTTTATCTCCACTCCTATTTCTAGCCTTATCACCTTTTATTAAAGCTTAAATCATATGCTCCTCCTTCTTTGCTTTTGATGCCCAGATGAGAATATAGTACAAAATCCTCCCTGTCCTCACATTCCATCTAACCTCTTAAATTTGTAGCACCTTTAATGAAATTATAATATACTTCAATTCCTTTCTTATTTCTTTCTCTTTTAATTTCTAAATTTTCATCACCATTCATGGGCTATTCACTTTCCCTTCTATTTATTCTTTCCATATCACTATTATAGCTATCCTATTTCTATATTGTGAGGCCTAGTAGAGATAAAAAGAAGTTCAGTTCTCTTCAGTCCCATTATTAGCAGTCATAAATGACAACCATTTCTCCCTTTTTAAAAAAAAAATTATATCAAGAGTCTATTTGATGAGCCTCCACTTTGGACTTATGCCCCCCCCCCCCATTTAAGCATTTATTAAGTATTAAATGCCAGGTCCTGGAGACAGAAAGAAAAAAAATGAAACAATCCTTTCCTTTAGGAGGCATATATTTTATTGGGAAATAACCTGCATATAGTGTATAAATATAATTTATGGTCCAGGGTACTCCAAGGCAGGATGAGTTCATACTAAAGGCCTGACCCAAGGGGGAAGGGGAGGGAGTAATCATCTTTCTTTGGTTCATTGTTCCTACCTAGTTATTCTAGGAACACAACATAATTAATATAGTGGTTGTGTTTACACCAAATATGGGTAAAGATGGCCCCCCCCATATACATATATTTAAGCAGGCAAGGGAACACACACATATTGGGTAAAAACAGCCTTTATATTATCCAACAAAAAATATAGAAGATGAGAAGGATTCTCAGAAACCATGAAAGAAAAATTATACAACATATAGAAAAGGATCAACAGTTTCCCTGGAAAAGAAGACTTGGATACTTTATCAGTCAATCCTTTTGACATTCCTTTGAGTTCCTCTTTATGAGAGACTCACCCCAACATTAGCAATACCCACCCTGTGGTTTGGAAAAAGCCTACCCTACTCAAGTCCCACCAACTAAACATACTTTGGGGACCAGTAGACAAACTAAACCTTCTTTCCTACCAAACTTATACTGTTCAAGTAACTAAATGGCTTTGTTTTTGAGGTAGGATGAAATGAAGTAACTATATGTGTACAATCCACTTCTTTCTCCAAAGACGTTGCTCAAATAGAAAAGTCCTTTATAAGTTTTAATCCCAAAATGCTCCATCCTGGGAAATCTTGAGTCTATTTCCTGTAAGGAGCTGACACTCAGGAAATCTCCAGTCTCTGGCTAGAAGGCCAGATTCCAGGCTGACATAGTCTAGAGAATTCAAAGTCCCCCCCTCCCACCCCCTACACATTAGGGATGGAATTACTCTCTCAAGACTACATGCAAGCACATGTCTATCTCTGCCATGTGTTTCTGCCACAAGTTAACATTCCAGCTTCTGGGGAAGGAGGGGGATGGAGGAGAAGCCCTTCCTGAATATCATTAACTTAATTTTAGAAGAAGGTATATAGGGAAAGGAAAAGTATTAAAAAGTGAGAAACTACATTGATCTTAAGAGTTCATTTTTTCTAAATCTTCAACAGAAGCCAATCCACTTGAGTTCAAATCAGTGTTTTTAGGAGGCATCTCCAAAAAAAGGAGTAGTCTGGGTCCTCTAAGATGGAGAGAGGGAATCCCGAATGGAGGTGCTGCTCAGATGTCTCCAAAGGTCCTAAACTCATTAAAATTAACTGGGGAAGTCATGAGCTTGGTCAGTTACATATTAGCATCTATTCATTAGGCACAGTTTCTAAGACATTCCAAATTAATAGTTTTTCATGAGAGCACAAACATTCCATAGCAGGTGGGCCTGAAGATTACATTCATCTTCAAACACATAATTATACAAATTTGACAAGCAAGCAAAGTTTAACCTAGTTCCTATAGCTCACATCTGCTTTGGTGCTTGTAAGGGCCTGCCCCAACACAAAATAGTAATGAATGTACTTTCATGGCCCATGCCCACCCCCCTCCCCTAACCTAGGATAAAAGGTTCCTCCTAATACTCTTGGTCATATACCTTCCTTACAAAGTTCTTCCCTTACCCTTCCCAAATCCCACCAAGAGAGATCAAGGAAGACCACTTCCCTTCTCCTCTCAGTCAGGCTGAGTGAAACTGCATTTATGACTTTTTCCTATCATTTAATTTTTTTCCCTTTTCCCAATTCCATTTTAAAATACATGTGCATACACACACACACACACACACACACACACACACACACACGACTCACTTATGAGGTAATGTCAATTTTTAACCAGAAAAGGTTAATTCAATTATTTTTTTCCTCTCCTGACTTCCACCATTCATTGGTCCCTTATATCGCTTTCTTTCCAAATGATCTGTTTGCTATTAACCAATATAAGTTGTTTTTTTTACCTCTTTAAGGAATAAAAGCTCTACCTTTCCTTAGATTACTGAAGGAGCTGAGTTCTTTATTTAATCTTTTCTTTTTCTTTAAATCTTTACCTTCTTTCTCAGAAAAGATACTAAGTATTGGTTCTAAGGCAGAAGAGTGGTAAGGCCTAGGCAACTAGGGTTAAGTGACTTGCCTAGGGTCACACAGATAGGAAGTATCTGAGGCCAGATTTTAATTTAGAACCTCCCATCTCCAGGTCTAGCTCTCTATCCACTAAGCCACCTACCTTCTCCATATCCTTTCTTAATAACTATACCGATGGAACTTTGTTATATTTCTCACATGTGAAATATTTGCATATTTGTTAGCTACAAGGGTTTAATTTTTCTATTTTAAAGGGAATTAAGGGAAGATATAGGGATAAATTAATAAAAAATGACTAATTTTGTTAATCAATTATAAATTGTATGATGATAATACTGTGGTTTTAGTGATTAACAATACAAATTATATTTAAGGCTCACTCTCACTCTTAGAGAGAAAAACCAAATAAAAGCAAAAAACAAATACTAATGGTAAGAATGACTTGTTGGCTAGAAGCAAATAGGTTAGGGATAGTAAACCATCGCCATCTATTTATTACGTACCTCTGAACATCTTTTACAGTACCACTCAATTAGAACAAGTAAAATGTACATAAAAAGGGAATAATCATTGGCACCAGACTCTAGAGCTAGGAATCTTTGGTCTAAAATAAATGGCATGTATTAATGGCTATCTTTAAGAGAGGTGAGGTGGTAAAGAGTGATGGGCCAGTGAGTTTGAATCTCTCAACCCTTCCCTCAAGGTGCCACTAACACTTGACAAACTGAGGGAGATTTCTCTGGAATGGTAGACGTACAGAGAACAGGAGCCGGCGTTGGAGGACAGTGGGAAGGCTATCTCAATTGATGAGGTGGGTAGAGACCCTGGCCGGACTGGCACAAACCCTTGGTGAACTCACCTCCTTGTCAGTTGTCAATTCCGCAGGGGGTCTAGCTCAATGGTAGTCTCAGTTAAGCAACTGCTCATAGGCCCTCTTCCCCTCTTTCTCCATGAACAAACTTAGAACCTTTTATCTGACTGCTGTATAATTTATTGTGAGTTAATCAGGGTAGCTGAGGAAGGTGATGGGCAGAGGGATCTAAGCCGCAAGGTCCATCCCTTTGGGGAGCCGATCTTGGCTACAACCCAAAGGTTCTCCTTCCCTTCCCACCTATATCTATTTTCTATCCTATTAGCTTTGTTATAAATAGTTTTAAGTAGGGTCTCTTTACCAGGCAAGGCGAGGACTGGGAGTTTGGGGGTCTGCTCCCAGATTAGAGTCTGACTCCCCAAGGATCAAGTGATCTTGATCTTGATGATTCAATGGACGCTGGCTGGGAAACAGGCTTTAAGGATCATCACAAGTCCAGGAAAACCCTCAGGTTTGGCTCTCGGATGGTCTCAAGAAAGCTCCTCTCCTTCTTTCCACCTTGAGCTCCTCAATCCAAAAGCCCCTTCCTCAGGAATCATTTCCACAATCCTCTGCTGCTTCCAACTATGCAACTTTCTGTGTAGAGTTTTTTTCCCTCATACCCTGCCTTTATGGTCATGTCCTTTGGTGGCTGACTTCTCCTAGGAAAACTTTTAATATGTTGTTGGGGGTAGGGTTAGGACTTCATAGGTGTGCCTAAGACAGTGAATTTATCTTTTTTGCCTGCCCCTCAATTCAATTTTATTTTCAATTTCTACTCCCTTCCCATTTTCACTCCAAAAAGAAAAACAAAAACAATTATAAATATGTAAAATTTTCCTCATTGGCCATGTTAAAAAAAATCTAAAACAAAACATAATATTCAATCTGCACTATGAATCCATGAGCTTTCCATCTGGAAGTGGATTGCATGCTTCATCATAAGGCCTCTGGAATTGTGGTTGGGACTCCACTGATCAAAGTTCTTAAACTTTCAAAAGTTGTTTGTCTTCATACTATTGTTGTTATTATATAAATTATCTTCCTGATTCTGTTCATTTCATTATGAACACAAGTTCATTTCAATCTGCCCATACAAGGACTGTCAGGTGCTCTTTTTCATAATTTCTTACATCAAAATATCATTCTACCACATTCATAAACCATAACTTGTTAGTCATTCCTCAACTGATGGACATACTTTCAAGTTTCTAATTATTTGACACCATAAAATGAGCTGCTATAAATATTTTCATACATATGAATCTTTTTCTTTTTTCTTTTGATCTTACTGGAGTAAAGATCTAGGAGGAATAATGCTGGGTCTATAGAAAGGCACAGTTTGATAAATTTTGGGATATAGTTTTAAATTCTTTTCCAGAATGGCTACACCCGTTCACAGTTCTACCAACAGTGCATTAATATCCCTATCATACATTACATCTAGATGTAGAAGCACAGCCCTTCCTGTATTTGTCATTTTCTTTTCTTTTTTATCATCTTTGACAATCTGATGAGTATGAGGGAGCACACCAGAATTATTTAAATTTGCATTTCACCAATTATTAGTGACTTAAAGCATTTTTTCATAAGACTGTTGATAGTTTGGATTTCTTCCTTTAAAAACTGTTTCCATATCCCATGATCGTTTATTGATAACTCCTTATTCTTATAAACTTGAATTAATTTCCTGCATCTTAAAACCATAGAAATTTGGTACAAATTTTTTTTTATGAATTTCCTGCTTCTAATTTTGGCTAAAATGACAATGTTTGCTTACAAACTTTTAAATTTTATAAAAATAAAATTGTTTTACTTTACCTCCCATGAATCCTTCTGTCTTGTTTGATCCTAAACACTCCTCTATCCACAGATCTGAAAAGTAATTTCTTTAATGCTCTCTGAATCTGTCACATGTCGCCATTTACATCTAAATAATGTACTCATTTGGAGCATGTTTTGGAATGTGGTGATGCCTATTTATAACTTGTTTCTTCCAGTTTTCCCAATAGATTGTTGAATAATGAGCTTTTATCCCAAAGCTGAGACATTACACAAGGCTATACTGTTCATTCTCTCCTGTATATTATATAATTAATTTGTTCCACTGATCAACTTCTGTTTCTTCTCCAATATAAAAATTGATGACTATGGCTTTGCACTATATTTGAGGTTAGTACTGTGAGGACTCCTTCCAGTATCCTCCCACTCCTCCCCCCACAAATTAAATCCTGATATTCTTTATCTTTGTTCCTTCAAATGAATTATTGGTTTTTTTTTTCTATAAAGTATTTTTCTAGTTCTATAAAGTAATCCTTTGGTAGTCTGATTGGTAAACATTGAATAAGTAAAGTAATTTAGAAAGTATCATTTTTATTATATTGGTTTGGTCTAACCATAAACAAATAATATTTTTCTAATTACTTGGATCTGTTTTTATTTATGTATTTTGTAATTGTGTTCATTTGGTCCTGTGTGTCTTAGGAGGAAGACTCTTATTATACTATCTGCTGTTATTTTAAATGGAATTTTTCTTCCTATCTCTCCTACTGGATTTAGTGGTTAATACACAGAAATGCTAATAATTTGTGTGGGTTTTATTTTTGGTAATTTTGCTCAAGATGTTAACTGTTTTGATTAGTTCTTAGTTAACCAACTAAGATTCTTTTAAGTATCATATTTTTGCAAAAAATGATCAATTTATTCCCTGAATTTCTTCCTCCTGTATTATTTGTATATCTAGCATTCCTAGCACTATACTCAATGGTAATAGTGAAAATAAAGATCCTTAATTTTATTTCTGATCTATCTGATAAGGCCTCTACTTTTCCCCCCATAATAGTGCCAACTTTTGGTTTTCAGTAGATACTACTTTTCATATTAAGTAAAGTTCCATGTGCTTCCTATTTTTTTTTTAACAAGAATGGTTACTGTATGAAGAAAATGACATTATCAAAAAGCTTTTCCTAGATGAAAACATTACTAAACTTAGAATCAGAAAAACAGCATTAAAATATTGGCTCTTCATGTATATGACTTTGGCCAAGTCATTTGCACTTCATAGTCTAAATTTCCTTTACTAATGTGGAGGTTGGGCTGGATAATTTCTAAGGTCACATTTAATTTAGTCCTATGACCTTACATGTCAAGGAATAGCTGGAACTTGCTTTGGAAACAAAAACTAATGATCATTACTAAATTTGCTTTTGCAAAGCATTTAGCATAGTGTCTAGTACATAGAAGGTGCTTAATAAATGCTCAGTGACTGACAGCTTTGAAAGTCTTTGATATGAAAATATCAAAGTCATTGATATGAAAATAAACAAACATATCACATGATTACCTGCCATCATTAGTCAGTCACCAACCATTTGCTAAGGTTCTACTCTATACTAGGTACTGTGATGCTAACTTTAACTGTACTTGCATACAGACACCAAAAAAGGAAAAAACAAAAAATTGTCTCTGAGCTCAAAATCTAATGACTAGTCTAACTACTCAAAATCCCCAAAAGAATCCATGATAAATTAGTAATGTTTTATTGATTTATGGAAATCTTCAATTGCTGAGTTTTTCATAGGCTTATACCTACTGCAGCCAACTAGTCTGAGGAATTTTGTCTTAGAATTCTCTGTATCTTTGACAGCACAGTGGGTACCTTGCATACAACATCCATTCAACGAATTATTGGTTGGTTTCATTTTGCCTCTCTGGTGTAGTTAAATTGCACAAGGCAGAAATGATGGTTGATGAGACTTATAGCCTGAACAGCAGACAGTATTTTAACATGTACTTACTTCTCTGAAAGGGGCATTCATCATGTGTTACTAACACTTATTGATAGGTATATCCATTTGATACAAAATTATTATTACTTTAAGGGACTGCATGCACTTTATCAATGTGAATAGTGTCTCCATTAATGCAGATCAAAAAGTTCTCTATAATTGTCTTCAAGATTATTGAGGATGAAAAATTCATATTTCATTACTTGGGAATATAGATTTATAGCTTGAAAAGACCCAGACTCTTCATTTGATAGGATGACTTGCCCAAGATCACAGAAGTGGCAATTAAGCTGATGGACTAAAACCAAACCTCTGACTTCAGTCTGAAGGCTCCTTCTCCTGCACTGTGCTAACCTGTGGCCAAATTGGTGATAAAAACTTAAGAACATTGCTAGGCTGGTAGCTGTTAAAAAGACACACAATCCATCATCAGGCAGGTACTTGAAGCTCCTCTACCTTGATAAGCTCTAGGAGAGCTGCTTCTGCTCTACTCATATAGTCTTTAGGAGCTCAAGGCCACCTCCATCAAGATGAGGCACAAGAGGATAATTTTGGTATAAATAAAATACATAACAAATTGGCACTAATATTTTAAATCAAATTATTAAGAAATATGATACATATATGCTAGCTACAAATCAAAATCTATTTACTCACCTGTAAACATTTTGGTAACAGCCTTACTCTGTTTGCGTGCAGAGCAGAGAAGTAGCAGCCAAGGTGGAAAGAATTCATGATGACCAGCTAACAGCTCTGCCACAGTCCCAGACAAGCCTGAAGTCTGTTCACCTTCAGCAATATTACAACCTTCATCAACAGAATCAACAAGCAGATATAGACTCTGTTGGGGTGGCTTCATTCCCAAAAGAGGGAGGAGAACACACCTGTAAAAGACATATGCCTCTGAGTTTTTTAAAGTATATTATACTAATTGACTTTGATGTTTATACTTATCATTCAGTAAATACAAAGTATTAACAGTATGTAATTATTGTTATGAAATAAATTATAAAATAAAAAATATAAGAGTTTTAAGAATGAATACTTTATACAAAGATTCATGTTCTAGCTACAATTATTTCCTATTTCTAAAAAATCTATTTCAACAATAAAATAAAACTTCACTAATTCAACATAATAAAAGGGCAATTAATGTAGTACATGATATAAAAATGGATAAGATAATTGCTAAATCCCCTTCTAATCCCAATATTCTAGGATTCTATATTTGAAAAGCTTGAGTTGGAGAAGAGTTTTTAAAAGTAATATAGCTTTAGTATTTTAAATACATAATACAATTTAAACTAAGTTTAAAAAGTGTTAAATACAGAACTAGTTGAACAGTTCATCCTGTCTTAAGTACTTGTTAGTTTTTATTAACCTTAGGAAATTCACTTTAATCTGCCAGAGCCTCAGTTTATCCATCTGTAAAAGGGAGATAACAATACTTGCAATAGCAATAAAGTTGCTATTAGGAAAAGTATTTTGTAAATTTGAAGTGATACACAGATGTAAATTGTTATTACTAAAAGTATGTTTAGCAGAAACTCTTTGAAGACCTGCTTTAACAAAATATTATTTTGTAATTGTATCAATAATATTTATAACCTCACGTAAGAATGAAAATAAAGTAGCTGTCAAGATCAAAGTGTTCTATGCCAGGTTTGGTTCAGGCTCATCTGAGTACAAGATTAGAATTAAAAATCATAAAATCATTAACAAAATAAAATTTGCTTATCAATAGAATGGAAAGGATATTCAGTAAAGATACAGCATTGGTTCATTTGGGCAGAGTAACTCCTTATTTTCCATAACAGAATACCTAGTCAGAAGGGTATGCTAAATTCTACAGCAATGTTAAGTGCATTAAGGCTGAGAATCCCTGACTGCTCATGCATTTGGCTTTTATGACTTAGAAAAGTTATTCCAACAATTTGATTCCTAATTCCTTAGACTAATTAAAACCTTAAAAATGGTATGTGTGTAGTTAAATACATCCCAATGACATGTATAAAATTAATATTTATTTTTAGAAATTTTGAATTCCAAATTTTTTCCTTCTCTCCAACCTACCCCACCCATTGAAAATTCAAGTAATTTAATATTAATTATAGTTGTGAACCATACAATGCCAATTTCCATATTAGTTGTGTTGTAAAAGAATACAAAGACAAAAAAACTGAAGAAAAATAAAATTTTAAAGTTATGTGTTTAGAGTTTATCAATTCTCTTCTCGGAGGTAGATATCATTTTCCATCATGGGTCTTTTGGAATTGTCTTGGATCACTGTACTGATCAGAGTTGTTTTCATTTGTATAGTTAGAAAATCTTGAAACCTATTGAACTACATTTCCCAGAATTCCTTTTGATCTTTCAACCACGTTGCAGGGTCATGTTTTATATATATGGTTTGCTATAAGCACTTCCTCTTTTTCCCACTGCAGGGCTAAGGAAGGTGGCTTTTTGCTCTAGCTTTTTTATGTTAATTATTATTAATAAATCTTATTAAATATAATACTTAGAATATTGAATATTAATTTTGAAACTCACATTATGGCTTACCACATAGGGATAGAATTCTAAAAAAATTTTTTAAGTCTTAGAGAAAAGAATAGAGCCTAGATAAATTTTGCTAGCTGATTTTCTCCCGCTGCCAATTCTTGCATCCATCTGCTTGAGCCAGCATTCCTCACCACTGTTCTGCCCACTAATGCTGCTGTTGCTGCCAATTTAGCCCAAGTGGTACCTGCCCAGCCTGCAGCCTCTGCTTGCCATGACCAGACCCACTTTCGATGCTTTTTCCCCCCCTGGAAGGGTGAGACCCCCAATCCCTTTGGCTACCCCCACCCCATGTGGATTTTCCAGCCTATCCTAGCCATTTTCAGAAGGGGAGCATAGCATGGAACAGAAAAAACTGCGCTATTCAGTCCTACCCCTCTTCTAATTTTCAAGCAGATTTTATTTATTTTTTTTTTTTTTTGGTAACCTGACTTTGGGCTCCTACTGAAGGCTGCTGCTAGAGTTTTGGGATTTTGTCTCTGCTTTTTTGGCTTTTTCCTTCTGACCCAAAGAAAAGCCAGTCTCATGTGCAAATATGCTATTGTTCTCCCACAAAGTTTTGTTCTTTTTGTTTACTCTGTAAATAAAATCCATTCAGTTTTTTTTTTTTTCCTTTTTAAGGAATAATGCTCAAACAGCTTCCATTAGGGTGTCTTTTCTGACTTCTGATCCTGGGGGTTTTTGTGCTTATTGGATACCTTGCAGTTGAGAGCTTGACTAATCTTAAGATTCAGAGGGGAGATTCATCTTCCTACACCCCCTCACTATTTGGTCTGCCCAGCCTCTGCCACATACCCATTATGGTATTTGTCCACACTATGCCCAGTGCACATATGAGGAACTCCAAAGCAGTGACAAAAGAAATGCAAAAGAATGATAAAAACTGGGGGAGGGGAAGGAACTTTACTGAGATTTGGAGGTGAATTTTAAACTTTTTCAGACTCCATTGTTTTATTGTTTGCTAACCATTTTCAGTTTGTTCCCCTCCTTAATAATGAAGAAGTCTCTGTACTGGAATTGGTAGAAAAGACTTTTGAATTCAATGTCAGGCTTATTGTATTTGCTGATTGTTTTAAGGTTTAATTTTTTTTAGTTCATATATATTAATCTAATCAATATCTTTCTGTTACACTGAATCATTTTTAAGCTACTATGCTTTGTCTATTAGATATATTCTATTATAAGATTTTTTATTTGTACCTTTCCCCTATGACCGTACTGAAGAACATATCATTGTAAAAGCCTAAAAGTCCTTATGTATGCTGGACTTGTCACCATTAGATATATTCTACTATATGATTTTTAATTTGTACCTTTCCCTTATGACTGTACTGAAGAACATATCACTGTAAAAGCCCATAAGTCCTTATGTTTGCTGGATTTGTCACCTGATCCACTAAGGTCACATGTTGCTTATACAGCTTTTTCTTCCATTTTGCCTTTGTTAATTGTCACATAGATGATGATGGGTGGACGCCAACAAAACTGGTTACAACCCCACAGCCTTTGGAGAATATAATGACTTATGAATTTAAATTGTAATTTTAAGAGGTCTTCAGACATGATTTTTAGATATTTTGGGTTTTTTTCCAATCTGACTAATCATTTTGCCTGCCTCTGAGTGTAATAAGAGGTAAAGGGTCCACTTAGTAGGTGAAGTGATTATTATATAGTCCCCACCTCTACATTTATAAAAATGTAATGGATGAGACATATAACAGTCTCATACCAGAGGAGCTAGGAAGGTGTTCCTATAGGGCATGGTATCTCTGGATGGCTCCCAAGAGGGTGCATTTCACATAAAGCCTAAAGTAGCTTCTGCAAGATAGTGTTAACTCTTCAGTATAATCTACTTCCACTAGAACAATCTAGATTTCCTGGTGATGTTATATACTCCAAAAGGTTTTCATCAGCAGTATAGAGGCTTGTGTTTTCTCTAGGCTCTTCTGCCAAATTCTTGAATAATGGCAGTAATAGATTTTGTTAAAAATATCTTTGCCAAGGTTGAAAGATTTGTGATATCTATAGAACTTCTGACAAATATCCAGCAGCTCATAAGTTTTTTAAATGTCATACAGCAAGTGGCTATATAGAGACTAAAGTAATTCCTATATAATAATGGATTTGTTTGCTATTGTCATTAACTGGGCTATTGTGAATTTTGGGAATTTTAGTACTTTTTTTGAAAGTGCATTATCTACTATACTACTGTTTTATAAAACTTGTTACTTTGTGAAAATCATCTGCACTCACACAGTGGTTCATGGCCAAGTTAAAAAGGAAATGGAGGGGGCAGCTGGGTAGCTCAGTGGAGTGAGAGTCAGGCCTAGAGACAGGAGGTCCTAGGTTCAAACCCGGCCTCAGCCACTTCCCAGCTGTGTGACCCTGGGCAAGTCACTTGACCCCCATTGCCCACCCTTACCACTCTTCCACCTATGAGACAATACACTGAAATTAAGGGTTTATTAAAAAAAAAAAAAAAAAAAAAAAAAAAAAGGAAATGGATTTCATTTGGATGAGGAACCTTTGTATTTTACCTCTCATTGGCTGACACAGTGTGTTACTGATTGTAAGCTACATATTTTTGACTTTAAAAAAATTTTATTATTGGTTTTCTTCCTACAAGTGCAATATAATATTTGAGTTTTATTTTTTCTCTCCTTTTTTTTTGACTTGAAGCACATGTTACTAGTATTAAAAAGTTGTCTTTTTTTTTTTAAATTTTAAACTAGGGTAAGTTTAATAATGTCCATTTGCTTAGCATATAACGAACTGAATACCCAAAAAGCTTTAGCTATAGAAATAATGCCATTGATTGTTTAAAAATTATGGGACTTTGCTTTAATGATTCTTTCTGATTCCAGGAGAAGGAAACAAAAGAGCCACTGCACAATGCCAAAGAAGCACAAAGCTAATCTGCATCGTGCCAACTGGCACAAGGTCAAAGAAACCAACCAATCCCAGTGGGACTGATAAGATTTTGAGCCAAGACAAGAGGACTTGAACTTGTTTGGGGTTTGAGGTTGTAGCTGTTTTGACATATGTCAGAGGCAGGACTTCCCTGAACTCTAACAAGCACCTCACTTTGGCTGCCATTCTGGCCCCCATAATCTAGTCCCTTTTCTGTCTTTCATAGTGTGGCAAACTTTCTATAGTCCTATCTACTGATTGAGTAAGTGCATAATTACATAAATCAGTTTAATTGGTCCCTGATTCAAGGAGCTGTTATAGGTTTATTTTTCCTTTACTTAGATTTTTTAGACATAAGGCTTTGATATTTTATATTTAATCCACAAGTTATTTTTTCTCTTTTATTTGGATTTTTTGATGTTTTTGAATTTCTTTTGCAAATTGATTCACATAACTCATAACTAAGCCATGCATCCTTGAGTGATCCTTGTGTTTGTTATTATCCTCCTGGGGCTGGGGTGGGGAGGATGGGACTATGTTATTGTTGTAAACTTTTATTTGAATTTGAGTCTAATTTTGAACAAGAGGCTACCTCCCTGAATCCAGAAAGTGAACTGTTTGGAGAAGGCACCATTTGAAGATGCCTGCAGAGACCACACGCTGCAACAGGAGATCCAGAGTGAATTTGGGATTCATACTAAATTGATACTAAATTGAACTATGAAGGGTTGAAAGCATTTATTTTGAATGTGTGCTCTCATGCCAAAGGGGACTTCTCCCAAATTGTCTTTTTGTGAATGTAACAATCATTGTTTTTTTTCCTCTCTTTTACTTCCATTTATCCCCAAATTATTGTAATTTTCCTTTAGACACTGCAATATTTTATATGCCTTTAGTTAAAAATCAAGAGTTTTAAAGTTATATTTAAATGATCCTTTTGGGGAGACTGGTCTCCCAAAGGATCAAAGGGTGTGGGGGGGTGGATAGTTAGAAAATCTTGAACCCTTCTGAACTACATTTCCCAGAATTCCTTTTGATCTCTCCACCATGTGTGGTCATGTTTTTGTATATAGTTTACTATAAGTGCTTCCTCTTCCTCTTTTTCCCACTGCAGGGCTGAGGAAGGTGGCTTTTTGCTCTAGCTTTTTTATGTTAATTTTTATTAATAAATCTTATTAAATATAATACTTAGAATACTGGATATTAATTTTGAAACTCACATTATTGATCATCTTTATAATATTGCTGTTACCATGTACAATGTTTTCCTTATTCTACCCACTTCACTTTGCATGACTTCATCTAAGTCTTCTCAGGTTTTTCTAAAATCATCTTGCTCATCATTTCTTATAATATAATAGTATTCCATTACAAATCATATGTCACAACTTGTTCCCCAAAACTGATGGGCATTCTCTTAATTTCTAAGTCTGCCAACACACACAAAAAAAGCTTCTTATAAATACTTTTGAACAAACAGGTTCTTTTCCCTTTTCTTTGATCTCTTTGGGATACAGACCCAATAATGATATTGTTGGGTCAAAGGTTATACCATTTTATAACCCTTTGGATATAGTTCCAATCATTCTCCAGAAAAGTTGGATCAGTTCACAATTCCACTGATAGTGCGTACACTCTGTCCTAATCTTCTACATCCTCTCCTAACATTTGTCATTTTCCTTGTCTATAATGTTAGTCAATCTGACAGTTATGAAGTGGTCTCTCAGACTTCTTTTAGTTTGTATTTCTCTAATCAGTAGTGATTTAGAGCATTTTCTCATGTGACTACTGACTTTTGATTTCTTCCTCTGAAAACTATCTGTTCATATACTTTGGCCATTTATGAATTGTGGAATAGCTCTATTTATTTTATAAAATCTTACCATCCATCTTAGAATCAGTATGGTGTAGGAAGTGTCTGAAGTCAGATCTGAACCTAAAACTTCCTATCTCTAGGCCTGGCTCTCAATCCACTGAGCCACCCAGCTGTCCCTATCTATATATCTATATTTTTTTATAAATTTGGCTCAGTTCCTTATATATATATATGAGAAATGAGTCCTTTATGACAGAAATTTGACATGTCTTCTACCCTCCTCCCAGATTCCTATTTCCTTCTAATTTTGCTTGCATTAGTTTTGTTTGTGCAAAAGCTTTTTAAATTTCATATAATCAAAATTGTCTTTTTTAGGGGCAGCTGGGTAGCTCAGTAAATTGAGAGCCAGGCCTAGAGACCAGAGGTCCTAGGTTCAAATCCGGCCTCAGACACTTCCCAGCTGTGTGACCCTGGGCAAGTCACTTGACCCCCATTGCCTACCCTTACCATTCTTCCACCTGTAAGTCAATACACAGAAGTTAAGAGTTTAAAACTAAAAAAAAAAAAAAAAAAAAATGTCTTTTTTACTTCTCTTGACCCTCTCTATCACTTGTTTGGTCATTAACTCTTTCCTTATCCATAGATCTGACAGGTACATTTTTCCATGTTCCCTTAATTTAATTATGATATCACCCTTTATGTCTAAATCTTTCAGATCAAATAAGTCTTAAGGGCAACTTCAACACTTTAATGAAGAAACCAGTCTATGTGGTAGGGACCTTTCAATTTTCTTAAGATATGGATAGTGAATTCCTGGCAGTACAAAAGGAACTACTACTATGGGTCTCAATGAGATTAAGATCAGATGCTGCTCCTAAGAAATTCCATCCCTTTGGTGGCAAGGTCCTAAATGTCTTCTAGGGGATTATGGTCAAACTCAAATAAGATGGAAGCCATCTTATTCATACATAGGGATCTCCCCCCCCCCCCACATATGATTTAGTTTTAAAATGAAACAGTATCTATGTTTTATTATATTTTATGCATTTTGTGAAGTATTTCCCAGTTACATTTTAATCTCTTTCAGCTCACATTTGAGAGGGTTGTGGGCCATGTGTTTGATACCTCTGTTCTACAGGACCTTCTAACATTCAAGTTATTTTAGGACTGTTAATCAGTTCTGACTTTGGGTAAGAAATCTGATATAGGTAGCAAAGAAACATATGATGCTGTAAAGTCAGAATAGGACCCTGAAGAAACAAGACCATAAATTCCAGTCTTTGTCTCCCTCTTTCAGAAGGACCTCATCTAGAGACATGATCTGGGGCCACGGAGATAATGTCAGAACAGATCACAATTGACCACCCAATGTAAAATGGTGAAAATGACAAGATTCACCCTGTCCATAATCAGAATTTCTTTGTCTGTTATCCAGAACCCTTTCTCTCTTTCTGGGAGCACCATCAGAGGTAGTGATGTCAAATCTTTATCTACTTAAAATTCTCAACTGAGATTCTGAGGGATTTATGGAAAAGAATGCTCTCCACATTCGGAGGAAGAACTACTGGAGTGGAAACAAAGAAGAAATACAACCCCTTTAACACATGGGTTGAGGCGGGCATGTTTGGGGATGTAGACTCGAAACTCCACACCAATGCAACTATCAACAATTTGGAAATAGGTCTTGATTGATGATGGGTTAAAACCAGTGGAAATGCGCATTGGCTATGGGGGGGTGGGGAGGAGGGAAGGGAAAAGTAAAAACATGTAACCATGGAAAATTTTTCTAAAAATATAAAATATTTAAATTTAAAAAAATCACAGTAAAAAAAAATTCTCAACTGAGGAAAAGCCCCATTCTACTACAAGAGCTAGGATCCCTTTTCTTCCAAGTAAATTCATATTCACGATAGTTACAGAAAGACAATTTCACACTCCCCACAACAGGTAAATTATTTCATCAAACCTAAGAGCCCAGACTTCTAACATACTTAGCTTTTATAACTTAGTCAAAAGGAAAGTTATATCAACAGTTGAGGATGATTGCCTTTCAGTAAGAAACTAGCCTATTTTGGAAGGCCTTTTCCATTTTCTTAGGCTCTGCATGGTGAATTTCCACGTGTTCAAGAGAGTCTACTGGAATGAGTCCTAGCCAAATTAGTTTTAGATGCTTCTTCTACCAAATATAAGGATATCTATGTTTAACTCCCCTCCCTTACCAAATCAAAAAGTGTTTGATTCCCTGTTTATTTCTTTCCTCCTGTTTTTGGAGGAGGATGTAATTTTCCTTCTAGCTAAGGCTAATCCTTTCATCTCTGGAGCTGTGACTCCCTTGCTTTTCTATGTCTATCTCCCTAGTGCCAGTACACTTAAATTAATGTATGCTTCTTCATTCATTCATCTCCTCACCAGCTAGCTCTTCTGAGTTCTTGCTCTTCAACCCTTCTCTTTCTTTACTAGCTCCTTCTCTAGATTTAACTTAAAAAAAGTTTTTTCCTAATCCCACTAACTGAGCTACTACAATTTCTCACCTCTCTTCACTACTAAGCTTTCAAAGAACAGTTCATATTCTCAGTTCCATACACTCAGTTCTTCAGACCCTTGTAAAATGGCTTTCATAGCACAGGCATAGCTAGTCCTTAGTATATTTAAAGATGATTATAAAGTTGCCTTTCAGCATCTCCTTTGTGATGATCAATCTCTCTTTTTTAAGTTTATATTACTTTCTAGGCCATCAATCACATTTACAGCTATTCTCTGAAGCCTTTCCAGATTTTCTTCTACATTTCACTTTAATTGTGCCTTGGGGATTTTTATCAGTGCTCAATGGAAATGGGAAAATTGGCAATTTATGTTTCTACCTATAATCATTCTTTACCTATATTCAATAAAATTCTTTATTTCCTACTCATTCTTTTTTTTTTTTTTAAACCCTTACCTTCCATCTTGGAGTCAAAACTGTGTATTGGCTCCAAGACAGAGGAGTGGTAAGGGCTAGGCAATGGGGGTTAAATGACTTCCCCAGGGTCTCACAGCTAGGAAGTGTCCGAGGCCAGATTTGAAACTAGGATGTCTCTAGGTCTGATTCTCAATCCACTGAGCCACCCAGCTGCCCCCATTTCCTTATTCTATTTACCATTTCTTTTTACTACTCTGTATTTATTGGGTTTGATTCCATTTATTTCTGATCTTTTCCAGTTAGCAATTTGAATTTTAATATTATATTCAATATGTTCTGACATCTATTGATGCTTAATGTTTCATCCAAACTCTTATTAATAACAAAACTTAATTATCTTTAAAATTGGAGAGAACAGTGTCAAAAAGCCAAACAGGTGGTCTGAGTAAAAGCTCTTGTGTATTGTGGAAAGGATGTACAGAAAATTCAAGAGGTGTCAAATCCTCTGTAAATAAACCTTCCCTCCTCTTAATCTTGAGGAGGCAGGAGATCATAAAGCATTAGGCAGGGATTAATGGGAAGAGCCATAAGAAAGAGGAAACAGTTTTCTGGAAGTGATGACAATATAGATAGGTATCTGAGGGCAGTGAGGAGAAGTTAAAGGCCTTAACACTTCCAGCTAGACATGCCTGAGGCAATTCAGTAATTGAAGGAAACTTCTGGAAAAGATAGCACCTGTGGGAAAATCAGGCAAGAGCCTAAGGCATAGACATGAAAGTACAGAGAGTGCCAAATCCAGAGAGGAGATGCTGTGGGAGGAACTCAGCTTCTATTAGTGCAAGTTCACTGATAGAGCCTCTCCCCACAAATGCTGGTAAACTTTATGGATGGGCTTTAAAAATGAACTATTATGAAGAAAAAGAAGGTAGAAAGCAACACTCACCATGGAATGAACAATAACTATTGCCCTGTTAATAAGACATGGACACGCAAAAAGCCAAAATGCTATATTCAGGGAACAGCAAGTAGGCCAATTTAGATGGAACCTAGTAGAGTTTGTACAGGGGAATAATGTGCAATAAGCCTCAATTGTTAAGAGCTCTAAATGTCAGGCGGAGGCAACTGCATTTTATCTAAGAGGCAATAGGAACCCCTGAAGATTTTTGAGCAAGGGAGTGCACATTCTTGTCTTAGAAAGATTACTTTGCCCAGTGTGGTAAAGATGGATCAGAGTGGAGAAATTGAAGGGAGAGATACCAATTAGGAAGCTAGTTAAATAAATTCAGGGACTAAAGAGCATGGTCACTATGCAAATGGAGAAAAGGGGACAAGAGATGCAGAGGTAGAATCAAGCAGATTTGGCAAGGAACTGTTTAAGAGAAGGAAGGAGGTTGAGAGGAAAGAATCAAGAATAACTTCAGGGAAGGTAGGTGACACAATGGATAGAATACTGGGCCTAGAGTGAGGAAAACTCCTCTTCCCAAGTTCACATCTAGCCTCGCACTTACTAGCTATGTGACCCTGGGCAAGTACCTTAATCCTGTTTGCCTCAGTTTTCTCATCTGTCAAATAAGCTGAAGAAGGAAATGACATATCACTTCAGTGTCTCTGCCAAGAAAAATCACAAATGGGGTCACAGAAACATGACTAAAAATGCCTGACCAACAACATAGAAATTATTAGCTTTATCATCTTTGTTTTGGGGCAATTAGATAGTATAGTCGACAGAGTGCCAGACTTGGAATCCCAAAAGCCTGGGTTCATATCTGACCTCAGGAATGTCCTAGCTGTGTAGCTCTGGGCAAGTCACTGAACCCCAACTGCTGCTCTTCTATTTTAATTGATACTAAGACAGAAGGTAAGACTTTAAAAAGCAAAACAATAACTTCAAAGTTATCAACTATATATGAATGGAAGAGTGGTAGTATCCTCAATAGGAATAGGGAAGAATGGCAGGTCAGTCTGGAGAGATAATGAGCTCCTATTTTGGACATCTTTCATTTATCTAAAGCTCAATCTATCCCTGTAAGATTTTATACAAGTTATAATTATTTTATACTTGAATACTTTTAAGTATATTTCATACTAGTCCTACCATCAGAATACTCTCTCCTCCCTTGACTTTCAAATTCCCCCCTACCATCTCTTTCTGAAATTCTTCCTGTTCTTCCAGATCCATGGGATTTTCCAAGAATATTTGGTACTCTTCTCTTTTAAAACTGTGTCCCAATTGGCAATTTCATTGCCTCTGCAGAGATGCTATAATCACCACTACAAAGACGAATGCCAAATTTCTATCTTCAACTCTGCCTCTTTCCTGAGCTACAGATCCACATTTCCAAATGCAGCCTGGAGGAGGCCCCTTTCTCCACCCGACACTGGCCAACCACAACTCATCCAAGTGCTAGGAGAGTCCAAGAAGGGAAGTGTTTGTGTATATTCGGAAGAAGATTTCCCCACAGTGGCTATCTTTCCCTTAAGTTTTCTGCAATTTCGGAATTTTGTCAAGCATGTCCAGCTGGAGGCCTTAGATTATCTATCATTATTGTTACCACTATAAGGATAAAAAATGATAAAGGCTGCTATAATACTATAAATTAGTATTTTAATTAAAGCCATGCTGATAGATAAAGTTATTAGACCACGCGCTTGTAAGCATTCAAAATTGCCGCCTCCATTTTGTTACCCCTCGTCTCTCCCGGAGCCTGCTAGCCAAGAGACCACTTCCTCCTAACCCAGGAGATTATAAACTCTTCCCTGCGTGGAGACATAGGTGTCCCCACGCCCAAAGAACCGGAACCGGAAACCCGTTGGACCACGGGAAATGTAGTTTGATAATGTCCATAGAAAATACATATATATACTTAAAGATGACATCTCCCAAATTTCACTTTTACACCACCTCCTGAAACCTAAGTTTCCTCTTTCTTAAGATGGTTCTTATTAATCCTAGCCTAGTGTTTTATGAGCAAATGCTCCATTTTCCCATGATTAAGAGTAAGGATTTCTTTTCTAGAGAACTTGACCCTTGGATTTTCTCCACACATCTTCTACATACATGAGAACCTTTAGTCAAACCACTCTCTGAGACTATTTATTCACTCCAACTAAAATAATAATTAAGTTATCTTGTAATGTTCTCTATCTCTTGCTTGGTCTTAAAATCTTTTCTTACCCAAAGATCTGACAGGTAGACTATTCTATATTGACCTGATTTATTTATAATTTCCCCTCTTTATAAAAGTTTGTCATTTATCCATTTTGAATTTATCTTGGTATAGGGTGTGAGATGTTCATCTAAACCTAATTTTTCCCATACTGTTTTTCAATTTTCTCAGCAGTTTTTGTCAAATAGTGGGTTTTTGTCCCAAAAGCTGGGATCTTTGGGTTTATCAAACACTAGCTTGCTGAGGTCATTTACGCCAAGTGTAGCCACAGGTCACCATCTTTCACATTTTTTTTATTAGTTCCCTTGATAGTCTTGATCTTTTGTTCTTCCAGATGAACTTTGTTATAATTTTTTCTAATTCTATGAAAAGGTTTTTTGGTAGTTTGATAGGTATGGCACTAAGTAAATTAATTTAGGTAGGATTGTCATTTTTATGATGTTAGCTCATCCTATCCATGAGCGATCAATGTTTTTCCAATTGTTTAGATCTAGTTTTATTTGTGTGAAGTGTTTTGTAGTTGTGTTCATACAATTCCTGAGTTTACCTTGGCAAATACATTCCCAAATATTTTATATTATCTAGAATGATTTTGAATGGAGTTTCTCTATCTAAATCTTGTTGCTGAGTTTTGTTGGAAATATATAGAAATGCTGATGATTTTATGTGGGTTTATTTTGTACCCTGCAACTTTGCTCTTATTTCCATTAGCTTTTTAGTTGGTTTTCTCGGATTCTCTAAGTATACCATCATATCATCTGAAAAGAGTGACAGTTTGGTTTCCTCATTGCTTACTTTAACCCTTCAATTTCTTTTTCTTCTATGATTGCTACTACTAGCATTTCTAGGACGATATTAAATAGTAGGCAATAATGGGCATCCCTGCTTCATTCATTAACTTATTGGAAAGACTTCTAATTTTTCCCCATTGCAGATGATACTTGTTGATGATTTTTTAAAAATACTGCTTCTTATTTTGAGGAAAGGTCCTTCTATTCCTATACTTTCTAGTTTTCAATAGGAATGGGTGTTGTATTTTGTCACAGGCTTTTTCCATATCTATTGGATAGTTAAGTTTAGAGACAACATTAAGCTTCAGTAGTTACAAGATATGTTGGATATAAAATTAAAATTAACTGAAAAAGAACAGAAATAAATGATATCTATCTTAATAAGTACAGAGTAGTAAATTTTAGAAAGTAAAAAATTGCACAAATACAAGGCAGAGAATGACTGGATATATGAAAATATATAAAATGTCAATTTTCCTATTTCCATTAAATAGATTCTTTTTCCCTTCTCCCATGTTACTACCAATGTCCACTTTTCCCCTCCTACCCCTACTGCCTAGGCAGAAACCTCCACCCCATTCCCATCCCTACCCCTCCCATGGGAAAATCTGAATCTTCATTCTACTTAGAAGTACTGGCCTTCTTCCCAATGGGGGGGTTTGGATGGACCCCTCCAAGTTTGTACCCTATAGAGTAGATATAGACACTTACACTGTTTGGATGAGTAGAGAATCATCAATTATTATTCTTCCAGTAAAGCAGAAGAGCTAGGTGGCACAACAGATAGAGGTTGGGCTTGGAGTCCAGAAGACTTCCTGTGTCAGACAGTACCAACCAGACTTTACTATCTTACTACACTGTTCATTTCCCTAGGGAATTGCCATATGACTTTCCAGTGTACCTGAAGGATGATTGGGCTCTGCCATATTCTCTGACATCTAAGATTTTCCATTCCATCCTGTCTAAAGTCAAATCTTCCTATATATGTTTTCTTCCCCAATTAGAGTGTATACCCTTTGAAAACAGAGGCTGACTTTTTTATTTGTATTTTCAGATCTTAGCATGGAGCTTGGCATATAGTAAGTACATAATAAATGACTTTTCATTCATTCAAGTCCCTTTAAGATAGCTCTATCAATCTGGAAACTTCAATTTCCAAAATCGTTTATTTTTCTCCAAAATTTGCTTTCCCATCTGACTTTACATTTTCAGTCTATAGTATCACTATTCAACAAATCTCTCAGATTTCAAACTCAAATTTTTACATTTTCTTCTTTTTTAAACCTTACTTTTCATAGTTAGCATTCTACTTATGCCTTCTATCCTATTCCCCATCTTGCAGAATTTCTGTCCAACAAAAATATCGCTGTGTCCTTGAAGTCTTCTTTTTTCTTTTCCAGATTTTTTCTTTTTTTCCTTTAATTTTTTTTAATTTAAACATTTATTAATATTCATTTTTAACTTTTTTAAATTTTTTAGAAAAAAATTTTCCATAGTTATATGATTCATGTTCTTACTCTCTCTTCCCCCACCCCCCAGTAGCCGAAGCACATTTCCACTGGTTTCTTCCTGTGTCATTGATCAAGACCTATTTCCATATTATTGATAATTGTTCTAGGGTGGTCATTAAGAGTCTGCATCCTAATCATGTCCAAAGGTAGTCTTCTTTGATCTCACCATTCAGTAATGATCATTCCCCCTTGTAACTTTTGTATTTTAATGGATCTACAGTGCAAGTATTCTTTCGTTCCAATGAAGTAAATGACAAAACTACCATCTATTCTCATCCAATGTAATTCCTATTTATATTTTCCTTGAAACTCTCCAAAGATGATCTAGTTAGAATTTGGGGGGCTTTCTCTGGTTTCCTATAATATTTCATGGGTATGAGTGCAACCATGTAATGATGATAAAATAGACTCTCATATCTCTCCCTGACATTGGCTTTGCTTAGGATCATACCTAGAATTAAAGTGGGAAGGGATATAAGGGTCATTAAGTTCAATACTCATTTTAGAGATAAGAAAACTGAGGCTTAGGGAAGATAGGTGACTTGCACAAGGCCACATAACTAGCAAATATTAGAGCCAATATTTGAACTTGAGTCTTTGTGATGAAAAGTTCAGCACTTTCACCAGAACACCACACTACCTACCAATGCTGCAGAGTAAAAAAGATATGTGCAATCTTCCCTCCTTATGACAGAACAACAAAACTGACAACTGTTGTTAAAAGCTCCAATATTGTGCTTAGGACATCAAGGCATTATTTTTAGCAAATTTAAATAACTAATTTCTCAATGTCTATACTCTATATCTTCTGCCTGACATTCAAGGCTTTCTCTAGTCTTATTAGTCCATTTATACAACTTAGTCTATTATATCTCTATGAACACAAACCCACCTTCCTAGCTAGATCTTCACAGTCCTGAACATGCCATGCACCTTCCTAATCACTCTCCCTTAAATAAAGTTCTACTTTCAGAATCTAAGAAGTAGTGATAAGGGTATGGTATGGTATCAGCAAGAATAGAATAGCTGTCAGAAAAGAAGAATCTGAGGGCAGCTGGATGGTTCAGGGAAATGAGAGCCAGGCCTAGAGATGGGAGGTTCTAGGTTCAAATCTAGCCTCAGATACTTTCCAGCTGTGTGACTGGACTAGTCACTTAACCCCCATTGTCTAGCCCTTAACACTCTTCTGCCTTAGAACAAATACACAGTATTGATTCTAAGACAGAAGGTAGGGATTTTTAAAAAAAGAAAAGAAAAAAAAAAAAAAGAAAGGAAGAATCTTTGGGTTTAAGTGCATGGATATGAAAAGTGAGGAAGAAAGGAAGAATGAAGCAAACTTGGCCTGTATATAATTTCCAAATACTCTGTTAAAGTATTAAAAATGTGGAACACATATAATTGAGGATAAAATTGCAAATCAGAAAGTAAAATTCTACAGTACAGAACAATCAGGATAAAAATGGTAAAATTTTTGTTGTTCTCCCTATAAATTTGCTAAAATATTCTCTAAACAAAGAAAATAGAGGGTAATAAATAATAAATTGCTAAACTCACAAATTACCTTTACACAATGTAATATAGTTTCAAAAACTAAAACCCACAAGTCAAGAGAAATTTGATGACTCTAGGTTTCCTCTACATTTCTAAATTCCCTCAAAGGGATTTATTTCATCCATGTGGGATTATACGTAAGATTTTATTAATCAATATGAATTTATCCTAACATGCCAGGCACTGCATATTCCTACAGAGAATGTGAAGACAAAATTAACCTACAAAAGCAGACACAAAACATATTTAAAATAAATAAAAGGTAACTAGAAGGGAGAGACTACTATTATCAGAAGGGGAACCTAAAATTCATCCTGTAGAAGGTATGGAGCTTGAGTTATTTTGAAGAAACAAAGGTTTCGATAGACTGAAATGAGGCCTGAATGCATTCCCAACATAGGGGCCAGTCTGTGGCTCATTATGTATGTGAAGTAAGGAAGACTAACAAGCAGACATTTAGTAGGATGAGATACACAGAGATACCTATGTTCTATTATATAAAAGATTACTTCACTGACATTAAATACAGGTAAGGCATAAGTATTACTAGATGGGGAAAAAAATGGCAAAGCTTTCCTTACTACTATTTACAGATACACACACACACACACACACACACACAAGATGCTTACTGAATAGTACCCGCCATTTAGTAATCCTTTAATGAATGCTTGTTGATTGACTGATTGATGTCTAGTTCCTAAGAGGGACAGAGGAAATCTACCGCTTGCTAGATACTGGGGAACATACGGTCTAGTTCTCAATAACCCAACTATTGTCAACACTCCTGGACCTGAAGGGCCTGTCCTCAAATAATCAGTGACTTGTTTTGTAAAAATAAAGTTAAGGATGAATATCCTAAAAGGCATTATGTGAGTATTTGAAATGCTCACTATACACATTTTCTAAACATATAATGCAAATGTTAAAATATATTACAGGGTAAGATTAGACAAATGTTATTATCACCATGAACAAGCAGTAAGTAGAAGCCTTGCCTTATTTTACAAGTCCATATGGAAAAAGCATTATATTTGTTTTCTTTGTTAATTTCTTTTTTAAAGCAGTAATTGTATATTGCATTCTAATATTTCTTCTTACATTGGTTAAAAGCACGGGCCTAGATTCCAAAGAAATATACCTCCCTCTTTCTCCTTTGTTCAAAACTCTCTTAAATGTAAGAATACTGCCAATATCCTCCCAGTGCAGCTGGCCTTTAGTTAGCAGGGGGAAAGGCAGCTGCAAGCCTATTAGACTAATTTTAAATTAAGAGCCATCCACTGTTTTTTTTTTTCTTTTTTAAACATAAGTTTACTTGATGCCTCTTGCTTAGGAAGTCAATTTCCCTTTTAAAGTGCCATAAAACTTACAACAGTATGCAAATTTTTGTTCTGGTTAGAAACTACTGAAATGGCTTGGAAAAATCTTCCCAGATGAACTTGCTACTCAAAAATTCCCCACCTTCTAGTCATTCTAGACAGCAGTTGCCAAAATTCCTTCTTCTCCTTTTCAGTTTAAAATGTGCCATTTCACTCATGGAATAAAGGCAGTTTAACTACAATAATCATTGCTAGTTTGTTCATAAATTTGACCTTCACATTTACATAAAGTATATTTTTTAAATCTATTTTTAAGGAGACTAATAAAAGTGGAATAAAGGTTCATGTATCCTATGTTTAATCAAGAAAAGAATCAGAAGGTATAATTTTAAATTTTAGTTCATGAAAAAACAAGTTTCTTACAAACTAGTGTAATTATAAAACAACTAAGTGAGTTTGTTCAGCTTAGCTATCTGCATATACTACTGACTTTTCTAACAAAAAACTCCTTCATAATTTTAATCATCAACCAAACACTAAACATATCCTGGAAGGTTCCCTACTTTGTCACTTTTCCCACATCATGCAGGAATCAAAGCAGCATTAAGTTTTGCTAGGTGAGGCCCTTTAGGCGCTGTACCATTTATTAACTGACTATCCCTGGGTAAATCACTGAACCTCTTGTGGGCCTGAGGTTTCTCATCTGGAAAATGAGAAGGTGGCCTAGATGATCCCTGAAGTCACTTTTAGCTCTAAATTTGTGATCTTATCAACTTTTGAAAAAATTAATCAGACAGTGTTCAAAGCTAGTTGTGACAATTCACAATTCTTTTAAAGCTCCTCTGATCATTAATTCTTTGGAGACTCCACTCAGAATGTGAGCATAGTAGCTCACAAAAGAAGAATTCTTTTTTTTTGGAGCATGGGAACAGTGATCAAAGCAGTACTGCTCAAATCATTGGCCCTCAAGTCAAAAGCTGACTACCCTCCTTCTAAATAACTCAACTAGAAATGGTTAGCAATGTTCTTCACACCTTTCCCAACCAAAGGAAATGAACAAGAGGGCAAACTGAAGCAGGAAATTGGGTCATTAAACAAAGAAAGGAAAAAATAAAGTGAAAAGGGTCAAAATTACTTATGCCTAGATATTTAAAGAGAAGACAAGACTTCCCCTTCATCCAAAAATCTGTCAAATCAATATTTTCAATTCCTCCTGATTCAAAATCATGTTTAATATTTCTCTCTACTCATCTAAGAGAAAAAGTACACTGATACTGAAATTCATCTGGAAAATGTTATTAACAGGTAAATCATAACACATGAAATTGTTTTTGTAACTTTTCTTAATGTCATTTTGTGGAGTATACTTAACATTCGTTTTCAAAATTCAATATATATTTGAAGTGTGCTACTCAGTTCTAAGGATTATAGGCTCAGAACTATTAAGAATCTTAAAATTATTCTAATCCAACTTCCTCATGTTGCAAAGAAAACCCAGAAGGTAAAGTGATTTGCCTAGGGTGGAGCCAAGTCAAACTTGAACCCAGTCCTCTAGCCCTAAATTCAATATTCTTTCCACTACAAAATGCCAGGAACTAATTCTATCCTTTTTAAGACAATGTGTTAAAACTTAAATGGAAAAAAAAACACACACATACACAAACAAACTCTGGACATAGGAAGTATGATGCCCAATTTTAAACAAGAATATTAGAGCAATTTGATCAAATCATATTAGTGAAGGAATGAAAAAATAGATGCAAAACTAATTAGAATTGTTCATACAAGTGACAGAGTTACTATTTATAAAAATTTCACTGTTTTTCTAAACACAAATAATTAAAATTTTTGTTTGCTAGTAGTACTAGAAAAGTTAGTTGTTTTTTAGACTTTCCTCAATCCAGGCTGCAAAAAATTGCTATTGGTGTTCAGTTGTGTCCAGCTTTTCCTAGACTGTCTAGCCATGCAGTTTTCTTGGCAGAGATATAGGAATGATTTGCCATTTCTTTCTCCAGTGGATTAAGTCAAATAGTTTAGTTAAATGACTTATTCAGGTCACAACACTAGCATCTGAGGCCAGATTTTAATTCAAGTCTTCCTGACTCCAGGATCAGTGCTTTATCCACTGAGCCACTTACCTTCCTCCTAAGTGACTTCTCCAAGGTCACACAGTTAGTAGGTATTTAAGGCCACATTTGAACTTAAGTCTTCCTAATTCCCAGACTCAGCACTCCATTTACTGAGCCATCTAGCTCCCCCTGAGGTCACATAGCAAGGAAGTTCTGAGACTGAATTTGAACTCAGGTCTTTCTGATTCCAAACCAAGCACCTAGCTACCTAAAAATCATGTCTTTTACAGTCTCTTTCCATGTCTTTGATGTTTCTAAGTATGTCTGTTTGTACATTGTTTTGATTTCCTCTATTATCTTTGCTGTTTCTGTCCCATATGTCATTTTTTTATACTTTGCAAGTCCTGTAACTGCATTTCTTCATCTAAGGCAGTGATTCCCAAAGTGGGCGCTACCGCCCCCTGGTGGGTGTTGCAGCGATCCAGGGGAGCAGTGACGACCACAGGTGCATTTATCTTTCCTATTCATTGCTATTAAAATTTAAAAAAAATTAATTTTCAGCAGACTAAGTAATATTTTTTCTGGAAAGGGGGCGGTAGGCCAAAAAAAAATTGGAAACCACTGCTCTAAGGTTTCTTTTCTTTCAGTCATGGTTCCACCATCCCCATCCACCATTTTAAACTCTCAACTTTTGTCTACTTGGCTTTTTGTCCCTTTCTTGCCTTTTCACCCTTTCCCTATGATTTTGTGTGCTAACACAGAGGCCTGGCATCATGCACTAGCTTGTGTTCCTGAATATCTTGGTCTGACTCTCTGTGATAGGTACTTTTCCATTTCTTGAACACTTGGAATTTTACTATGTGTATTTCTCAAACGCCCACACTCATGATTGCAGCATCTATCATTTTTCCTGGCATAAGAATTATTTTGATTGTATTTTGAGTTGGAATAGATATTAGAGTAAGTTTTCCTTCAGTTATTGGTGCTATTTGGGTTCTTGAAGTTTATATTTGTTTATACCAACAATCTTTCACAAAATGGCCCCTTCTCTCACAAAGGTAGCATTTTTTTTTTTATGTCTGTGCTCCGTCTAGGTTGGTATTGTGATCTATTCATGTTGTTCTTAGCTTGCAAGGTTGCTAAATTTTTTATTTGCTCAATCTCTTTTTGTTTAACTGTAGATTTTGCTTCTTTCAGTTGTTTCTTAAGGTCACTAATGATTTCATCATTAGACTTCTCTGTCTGTTTATTCTCTACCATCCCCTCTGATCCTGACTGGATATAGTTTACTATTTTCCTCAATTCTTCCAAAAGCAATTCCTCCCACCCCGGACATTGAGTCTGGAAGTAAGACTTGATAGGCAAACCACTTCCCTTGATGAATTGTCTGCGAATGTGCTGCATATTTTTCTCCCCCAGATCAGTGAACCTGAGAATAAGTTCTCTGGCTTCGAGGACCTGGTCAAGAAAGGTATTGGGGTGTTCTCTAGCTTTCTGCCTAAATGCCTCAAACTGAAACCAGACATTTGGTCTTTTTGCTAGTTTTGCCATTCCCTGCATTAAATCTTGCCTACAGAGTTTCAGATAAGCACGATTTTGTAGGTTAGCTAACTCCATGTCATCATACACTTCAGGCCATGATGTTAAGTGATTATTTTCCTGGGTCTCCCTAATAAATTGTTGGGCTTGGGCTGGGCTAAATAATTCTCCTAAAAGAATTTCAACATCATGATAAGAAGGATCATAAATCTTGACCTCACACCTAAATTCTTTCAAGCATTGTTGAGGTTTTGTGTTCCAACTGCTGAACCCCATTTTTAGGCTGTCTAGATCACTGCTGGTAAATGGGGTATGGGTCTTTATTTTTTTTTTAATAATTTTTATTTTTTAGAAAAGTTATCATGGTTACATGATTCATGTTCTTACTTTCCCCTTCACTACCCAACCTCCCCGCCACCATAGCCGATGCGCATTTCCACTGGTTTTAACATGTGTCCTTGGTCAAGACTTATTTCCAAATTGTTGATAGTTACATTGGTGTGGTAGTTTTGAGTCTACATCCCCAATCATGTCCGCCTCAACCCATGTGTTCAAGCAGTTGTTTTTCTTCTGTGTTTCCTCTCCTCCAGTTCTTCCTCTGAATGTGGGCAGTGTTCTTTTCCATAAGTCCCTCAGAATTGTTATGGATCATTGCATGGGTGTGGGTCTTTAAATGGATGATACCCTGGTCTTGCTTCAAAATCGCTTTATCATGTAAAGGAAAGAGAGGAATAATTGCTTCTGCCCCTTTTACTGTAATGTCTTTGCTTTCAGTGTCATTGCCCTGCTTGTATGGATTTCTTTGTCATTATACTCTGTAATTATTAATATATTGTCCTGGCCGTTTGTCTTTTCCCCATCTTGGCTATTTCTTCCTGTATCATTTTGGCTAATTCAGCTTTTAGAGATGCTAAAGTCACTCGTTCCTCAGCCTTATGTCCCAATAACTGTCCCATCAGGTTTTTTTAGCACCAAATACATTTGCAGGAATGAAGTAATAGCTGCCATAAATGATGGAGTAAATGCTATCAGTTTTTCTATCTCCATTTTTAACCAGTTGTAAGAATCTATTAAATGAATGAGGTCCAATATGTAATTCAATATAGTCTCTGTCCAAAGCCCATACATCATAGTTCTAAAAGAATATAACATGATAGAGCTACTCAGAACCACAAAGCTCTTCCCATTTCCCAGAACATGTTTCATTGTATCTGCTTAGCTATTTAGGCTTTCTGCTTTGCTGTTCTTTGCTTTTTGTCCTTGAGAGGCTTTTGTAGCTAAAGGGAGAGACTAATCCAAAATGGCTGCTGTCTGACTGCTTTTCAGTATTTTGCTTTTAAAAAATGGCTTTTGTGATTAAATCAGGTTCTTTGCTTTGTTTTGGCTTGCCACAAATGTATGTGGGGAGAGTATTGATGGTAAAATGGGGGGGGTACCTAGACTCCCCCCTTGTTAGCTTTCAATGGGCCAGATTAGCTCTTCATTCACCCACACCCCAGGGAAGAGACCTATGAGGGAATAAACTTAAAAAGGTTCCCAAAATGGCAAAGCTATAGTGGGGATGTTGAAGGAAGGTGTTGGGGTTCAGTTGTGACCCTAATGGGTTGGATCCCACCCTCAGAGCCAGCACTATGGAGACAAGCCTCCCCCCTCCTCAGTTCTAGAGCTTTGATCTTCAAGATGGTGTTTGGTATTTGTCTTCCCCTCAGCCACAAGATCGGTCTTCCTCCCCTCCAAATAACAGCCCCAAACTACCACTAATAAACTAATAAAGTTTATTATAAGGATGAGGGAATTCAGGATAACAGGATAAGGGATGTTTGAGGATTTTTGAGGAAGGAGGAAATGGGGATAACTTCTCTATCAACTCTGAACCCCACAACAAGAGAGCAGTTCTGGTTTCTTCTCAGAAGCCCACTTTCCCTCCCCTCGCAATATCCTATCCTTAACACTGACAAACAGGGGAATAACTGCAAGGAAGGGTCCCCCAAGTGCCCGCTCCCTCTGGAGTCTGGGCACTAAGGCCAATTATGGAACACAACTCTTTTGGTTTCTCCTTCGTTGGCAATGAAGTCAGTAGGAAGGTTTTGATGTTGAAATCTCCAGGTTACCCCTTAATTTTTTTGCTCAGAAGAGCTAAATTCCTGTCCAGATCCTCCCAGCCACCCACAAGCATCCACCCCCAAAGCCCACCAGAGAGTTTGAATGTCCTCTCAGGAACTTTTGGCAGTTGGCCATTGGCAGTTTACAATCTTCATAATTTTCACCAAGCTCCCTCCTTCACTGGCCCCTCCCAAACAGAATTCTCTCAGAGTTCCATGGGGTCGGCTTCCAGTCCCTTCCAAGATGAGTGCTTAGTGATCCTTGATTTACCCCAAATCCACACTTACACTAGCTACCTACAAAGAGCAGGCTGTATTTTCTGAAATTTCACTATATACATATTGTGGCTACTTTAAAGAGTTTGTCATTTTATTCCCTGGATCCAGTTCACTAATAATCACCAATGTGATCCACAAAGGATCTGCAGATGATTTTCTAAGAGATGGTTACATTCTATTAAAGATGTGAAGATTGTTCCCATGAGTTTCATGATAGTATTTTGGTTAATGACAAGAACTATCTGCTCACTTGACAGTGTTCAATTAAGTTCTGTATTTTGATATTTGGGCAACTGAATTATTTATACGCTATTCTAGAATACAATTTCCCAGGTCCAGTTGATTTAACTTGGCTTTAGGAGCCAATATTATTTTCTCAGTATCTGTCGATTTCCACAAGAAAAATTAACTTTAAAAAAAATTTTGACCAAAGGTTAATTCTAAAGAGTTGACACTTTCCAACAGCAAGTTGGGCCCACTAAATAATTTTTAACTGTCAATCTTTTAATCATACCTAAACATCCAACAAGCATGAGAAGTTCATATTTTTTAAAATTTGTTTAGAATTTTAAGTTAGGAAAAATAGAAAAGCCAAAGAATAAACAAAAACTTCTGAAGAGAAATTACCTCTTTATTAACAATGAAAAATATAGCATCAGGAAATGTTAGTCTTCAACAAAATATAATCTACTTAGTTGAGTTGGGAAAAATTCAATGATTCTAACTGGCATTAAAGATCAGGAAAGCCCCTGACAAAACTGGACTAGCAAAGTCAGTCCTCCCTTCTTTGACAGGATGCAAAGTGCTGGATTTGGAGTTAGAATACTGGTTTCAAATCCTGGCTCTACTTCTTATCCACCTGAATGATAGGCCTGGGCTGTTCAATTTAACCACCGTGGGTCTGAGTTTCTACACCTATAAAATGAGGGAGTAAACAGAAGATTTCTGAGATCCCTTCGAGTCCCATTACAGATCTATGATCCATTTCCTCCCTGGCAGAGAGCCCTATTCATTCTTTTTCATGCTAGGATAGTCCCCTAAAAAAGTAATGTTATCAAACCTCAGAGTAAATGAGCTGTAAATATTAAATACTACCAGGACCTCAGAGAAAGAAGCAATCTTAATTCAAACGTATCACTCCCTACATGTAGAATTTCAAGGTTCAGGGGGAAAAAGGGAATAAATGGAAGAGAACAGCCTTCTTCAGATCTTCTGCTGACTGACAAATAAGGCTGTCCTAGTGACTGCCTAAGGCCAATCCTGTTAAAAAAGTATTAACACTTGAAACTTTGCTTGCCAATTAAGTTTTAAACAAAGTTTCCTTTAACTAGACAGAAATTATATTAAAGATTTTTTTCTTTTAATATATAAGTTGGAAAAGATGATCTATAAGGTCTTTTCTAGAAGTAAACTTATGAATAATACTAATCTCTTCTCCAGACTAAACATTTTAAATTCCTTCAAACAGTCATCATATAGCATAGGCCTGGAGTCCTTATTCCTGTTTGGCTGCCCTCCCCCAGATGCTCTTTTGCTTGAAAATGTCTTTCCTAATATGCAGCTGTTAAAACCAAACAAAATAATCCAGATGTGGTCTGATGGGGCACAGTCCAATGAACCAAGCCTTTGTCCCATTTGGTCTGTACAATCTGCCTCTCAATATTGTCCTGAGATCATCAGGGCTTTTTTTTTGGCTGAATTGTCACACTATTTACTAACATTGTAGTTCACTAAAATCTCCAAATCTTTTTCAGAAAAACTGCTGCCCAGCCATACCTTCTCCTTCTTCTACTTGTGACCTTGATTTCTTTTGACTCAAGCATATTTATCTCTATTAAATTTCATCTAATCATTACATATGACCTACAATCCTAGCCTGGTAAATTTTTTGGATTATAAATCGACTAACTCATTTAAAAATATTCACAAATGTACTTATTGGAAAAAAAAGAGATTATGAAATGTTAAGAGCAACATCTGTCACACTATAATTTTTAAAATGCAGAATTAAAAACAAAAAAATAAGAATGAAATATTAGTATTTGGTATTTAGATAGCATTGTGAGGTTAGCAAAAACACACTTCATATACATTATGTCATTTGGATCTCAACAACGTTATGAGGCTGATTCTCCAAATTGACTTCTTCAAGGGTTTCAATAAGATCAAATGATTTGTATTCCTAAATGGAGAAATATTATGTGTAATTCTAAAAAATTGTACTCATTATTATAGAAATTAGAAGAATTAGTCATAAGGAAAGGTTGGAGTACTAAATGGTCTAAGATGATATGGGGCGGGGGGGGGGGGGGGAGATAGAAGATGGCACCAAGAGTATAACTTGAAGGAATAAGAAAAATAGGATAATCTGTACCACACAAAGAGGGCATGGGAAGGGGAGGGGATGAATACTATTATAAAGAGAGCATTAATCAGAAATACTTAAACCTTACTCTAAGAGGACTTAAACCTGAGAGGGAAGAGAAGCTAGATCTACTGGGATATTGAATTCTTTCTTATCCTATGGAGAAAGTCAGAAGGGATAAACCAAGGTGGGTAGGGTGGGGGGAGTTCAAAAAGGGAGGGGAAGAGAGGGAGGAGAGAATTCATTAGGCCTTAAAAAATAATAAGAGGCAAACAAAAGGGGAGGGGGTGGAAAGGGAAGTAAACTAAGGGAGGGGATAAGGGGGCCTGATTTAAAACAAATGACTGATTTAAAAGGAAATAGTGTAAAAAGAAGGGGCAGGAAAAGGAGAGGGAATCAAAATGTCTGGGAATACACAGTTGATAATTGTAACTCTGAATGTGAATGGGATGAACTCGCCCATAAAAAGGAAGCAAATAGCAGAGTGGATGAGAAACCAAAAGCCTACCATGTATTGTCTACAAGAAACACACATGAGACAGGCCGACATACACAGAGTAAAAATAAAAGGCTGGAGCAAAATCTATTGGGCTTCAACTGAGAAAAAGAAGGTAGGAATTGCAATCATGATTTCTGACAAAGCCAAAGTAAAAATAGATCTTGTTAAAAGACATAGGGAAGGTAATGACATCCTGATAAAAGGCAGTATAAACAATGAAGAAATAGCAGTACTCAATATGTATGCACCAAATAGTATAGCATCCAAATTTCTAAAGGAGAAACTGGCAGAGCTCAAGGAGAAAATAGATAGTAAAAGTATACTACTGGGGGATCTAAATATTCCTCTATCAAATCTAGATAAATCAAACCAAAAAATAAGTAAGAAAGAGATAAGAGAGGTGAATGAAATCCTAGAAAAATTAGATTTAATAGGTATGTGGAGAAAAATAAATAGGGACAAAAAGGAATACACCTTTTCAGCTGCACATGGTACATTCATGAAGACTGACTATGTACTAGGGCATATAAACATGGCAAAAAAATGCAAAAGAGCAGAAATAATAAATGTAACCTTTTCAGATCATAATGCAATAAAAATAATAATCAGTAAGGGCACATGGACAGGCAAATAAAAACTAATTGGAAATTAAACAATATGATTCTCCAAAATCAAATAGTTAAAGAACAAATCATAGAAACAATAATTTCATTGAAGAGAATGGCAATGATGAGACATCCTACCAAAATCTGTGGGATACAGATAAAGTAGTACTCAGGGAGATTTATATCATTGAGTGCATATAATAAAAAATAAGAGAGGGCAACTATCAAAGAACTGGGCAGGCAAATAAAAAAACTAGAAAGGGAACAAATTAAAAATCACCAGTTAAAAACTATATTAGAGATTATAAAAATCAAAGGAGAAATCAATAAAATTGAAAGCAAAATAACTATTAAATTAATAAATAAGACCAGAAGCTGGTACTTTGAAAAAATAAATCAAATTGACAAAGTACTGCTCAATCTAATTAAAAAAAAGGAAAGAAGAAAGCCAAATTATCAGTATCAAAGATGAAAAGGGAGACCTCACTTCTAAGGAAGAGGAAATCAAGGCAATCATTTAAAAACTATTTTGCCCATTTATATGGCAATAAATATAGCAACCTAGGTGATATGGATGAATATTTACCAAAATATAAATTGCCTAGATTAACAGTAGAAGAAATAGAACACTTAAATAAACCCATATCAGAAAAAGAAAATGAATAAGCCATTAAAGAACTCCCTAAGAAAAAAATCTCCAGGACCAGATGGATTCACAAGTGAATTCTATCAAACCTTTAAAGAACTAATTCCAATACTACACAATCTATTTGACACAATAATCAAAGAAGGAGTTCTACCGAACTCCTTTTATGATACAAATATGGTACTGAGCCCGAAGCCAGGTAGATCAAAAACAGAGAAAAAAAACTATAGACCAATCTCCCTAATGAACATAGATGCAAAAATCTTAAAAATTCTTAAATCTTAGAAATGAAAGATCCAAAGTCATTGGGCCTACCCTGAACATTTTAGATCTTAGCTTGGGCAACTAGCAAAAAGAATCTAACAAGTGATCACGAGGGTTATTCTTTATGATCAGGTGGGATTTATCCCAGGAATGTAAGGATGGTTCAACATTAGGAAAACCTTTCACATAATTGATGATATCAACAAGCAAACCAATAAAAACCACATGATTATCTTAATAGATGCAGAAAAAGCCTTTGACAAAATACAACACCCATTCCTACCGAAAACACTAGAAAGGTTAGGAATAGAAGGGACTTTCCCCAAAATAATAAATGGTATATATCTAAAACCATCAAAAAACATCATATGCAATGGGGATAAAACAGAAGTATTCCTAATAAGATCAGGAGTGAAACAAGGATGCCCATTGTCACCCCTATTATTTAACATTGTACTGGAAATACTAGCAGTAGCAATTAGAGAAGAAAAAAAATTGAAGGTATTAAAATAGGCAACGAGGGGACCAAGCTATCACTCTTTGCAGATTATATGATGGTCTACTTAAAATATCCTAGAGAATCAACTAAAAAGTTAGTGGAAATAATCAACAGCTTTAGCAAATTTGCAGGATACAAAATAAACCCACATAAATCATCAGCATTTCTATATATTTCCAACACAACACAACAGGAAGAGTTAGAAAGAAAAATTCCATTTAAAATAACCCTAGACAATGTAAAACACTTTGGAATATATCTGCCAAGACAAACACAGGAATTATACGAACACAACTACGAAACCCTTTCCACACAATTAAAACTAGATCTAAACGATTGGAAAAACATTGAGTGCTCATGGGTACAAGGAGCTAACATAATAAAAATTACCATCCTACCCAAATTAATTTACCTATTTAGTGCTATACTTATCAAACTACCAAAAACCTTTTTTTTTTCTGAATTAGAAAAAATTATAACAAAGTTCATTTGGAAGAACAAAAGACCAAGAATATAAAAGGAAATAATGAAAAAAATATGAAGGAAGGTGGCCTAGCAGTACCAGATCTTAAACTGTACTATAAAGCTGTAGTCACTAAACAATATGGTACTGACGAAGAGACAGAAGGGAGGATCAGTGGAATAGACTAGGGGTAAGTGACCTCAGAAAGACAGTCTTCGATAAACCCAAAGAACCCAACTTTTGGGAGAAAAACCCACTATTTTACAAAAACTGCTGGGAAAATTGGAAAACAATATGGGAGAGATTAGGTTTAGATCAACATCTCACACCCTACACCAAGATAAATTCAGAATGGGTGAATGACTTGAATAGAAAGAAGGAAACATAGGTGAGCACAGAATAGTATACCTGTCATATCTATGGGAAAGGAAAGATTTTAAAACCAAGCAAGAGTTAGAAAAAAAAAATCACAAAATGTAAAATAAATAATTTTGACTACATTAAACTAAAAAGGTTTTGTACAGACAAAACGAATGCTACCAAAATTAGAAGGGAAGCAACAAATTGGGGAAAAAATCTTTATAACAAAAGACTCAAACAAAGGGCTAATTACTCAATTATACAAGGAGCTAAATCAATTGTACAAAAAAAATCAAGCCATCCCCCAATGGATAAATGGGCAAGGAACATGAATAGGCAATTTTCAGATAAAGAAAACTATCAACAGCACATGAGAAAGTGTTCTAAATCTCAAATAATTAGAGAAATGCAAATCAAAACAACTCTGAGGTATCACCTCATACCTAGCAGATTGGCTAAAATGACACAGAGGAGAGTAAAGAATGCTGGAGGGGATGTGGCAAAATTGGGACATTAAGGCATTGCTGGTGGAGTTGTGAACTGATCCATTCTGGATGGCAATCTGGAGCTATGCTCAAAGGGCTTTAAAAGCCTTTTGATACAGCTATGGCACTGCTTGGATTATACCCCAAAGAGATAAGGAAAAAGATTTGTACAAAAATATTTATAGCCACACTCTTTGTGGTGGCAAAAAATTGGAAAATGAGACAATGTCCTTTGATTGGGGAATGGCTGAACAAATTGTGGTATCTGTTGGTGATGGAATACTATTGTGGCTCAAAGGAATAATGAACTGGAGGAATTCCATGTGAACTGGAATGACCTCCAGGAATTGATGCAGAGTGAAAGGAGCAGATGCAGGAGAACATTGTACACAGAGACTGATACACTGTGGTACAATCGAACATAACGGACTACTAGCAGCAATGCAAGGATCCAGAGCAAGGATGAGGGACTTATAAGAAAGAAAAGCAGCCACAATCAGAGGAAGAACCGTGGGAGGAGAAACACAGAAGAAAAACAACTGCTTGAACACATGGGATGATGGGGATATTGTTGGGGATGTAGACACTAAACAATAACTCTAGTCCAACTATCAATAATATGGAATTAGCTCTTGATCAATGGCATATATAACTCAGTGTAATCATGCATCGTCTAAGGGGGGCTGAGGGATTTGGGGGAGAGGGAAAGAACATGAAATATGTAACTATGGGGAAATATTCAAAATACAAATTAAAAAAAAAAGTTTTCTGGGACCTTAGGGGGAAGTTTGATTAGCAGTCTGAGGGCTGTACAGTTTGTGAATTTGAACTCATGTTTTCTAACTCCTAAGCTCAACGTTAAACCCTTCTTCTCCTGGCTTTAATGATTTTTTGTTGTTGTTGTTGCAACAGCTTTTTAATTCCTAATAATCCTAAGTATCTATTTTATTCTTTGTAATCCACTCTCTTCCTTTACATACACATACAGAGAGTAATTCTGAAGGAAAAGAATACCCAGAGGAATCAGGAAAGGCCAGTTATTCCACAAGATGGTATGCATATAGAAATATGTGCATATGTATTTGTTTATACAGATATAAATATAAAAACTTGTTGATTAAGTCAAATGTGCAAAAGTACAATAAGTATGGCTGAAAAACATCCAACTGGCTAACAAAACAATCGCAGAATACTAAAACCTAGAAACTATGAGAATTTCTGTATAATAAAAGCTACTTGATTTCATGAAAATATGTGAAATAAGGGAAAAATCAATCAGATGCACTTATGGCTTAAACACATTATTCAGTAAAAGCAAGGAGAAATTAATAATAAATGACAACCCCTACATAATACCTATCATCTCCAAACAACATTTATTATTAAGTGAAAAAAATACATATTTACACAGACACGAAGGTACATAGGCTTAAAGATCTTTCTTGAAAGAAATGACTAGCAAATTTTCCTCATATATGAGATGATATTCCATCAAATATGCATTTAACACAGTTTAATTACTTATTGTAAAAGAGATTATACAGCAGCATTTTGTTATACTAAATTAAATGGGATTTTTAAAATAAACACAATGAGATTTTATATTCTCCACATCTTTCAGTTAAATTATGAGATCATAGAAATGTGGTCTATTGTTAAATATTGCTTCCTTGTTCTCTTAAAAATGGCTTCACTAACAATGCCCTCAACTTGTATATAGGTAATTTTCAAGATGATTTCGAACAGATGGGAGAGTGGACATATATGCTAGAAATTACTGATGTTCCTTCAGTCCCTTTTTTTGATATTGGTAAGGTCTGATTTCAGTAAACTGATTCCTCCATGCCCTCACAGCAGTAGACATAACCCATTTAGTTCTCCTTTGAGTTGTTTCTACATCCTATAGAATTATCTGAGAATCTATACTGGGGTCCAAGGGTGATTGGTTTCACTATCTTTGATGGAGAAGAGTATGCTGAAATGTTTTATATAATATCTTTTCATTTCCAGTTCTGAATGAGGTAACTGCTTAGTCTGAAGTTTTATGAAGCGTTCTTTAAACTGGCTTTACCCCTACCCTCTAGGTTGCCTAACAACTATCTGTCATCTTTTTTAATAAGATTTTACAAATGAGGTTTATAAAATTGTTTTAACTGAACACCGTATTTTCCCCCCTCTCTTTCTAAAAACAAATTATTGTTCCCCATCCACATAGTAACATCATTTCAGGATTCTTTGGAAAATGTAATAATAGAAATAATCCTGTTCAATGAATCTCTATTAATAAACATCAGAGGAGGAGTAAAACAAGGAGTTGTATACTATTCTCTAGAGGTATTTGCCAATGTAATGCTGGATATCCATAGAGGCCAGGTTGGGTAGCAATCACCTGTGGACAGTGAGGTACTTCAGATGCCCCCTACTTAGGGAGGGCACTATGTTCCTTCAAGGTACTGTATCACTTTTAGGAAGAGTTCTATAATTATCACATAACCAAAAGAATTTGGTTCATAAATCCACAGAGGAAAAGAAAAACCAAGAACATCCCATTCCATCCTACTAGCCAAATTGCAATATAAATTTAAATGCACATGCTGCAGAGCTTTCCAAAAGCATGTATATTAGGATATAGTACAGATGGGTAAGTTGGGCCCAAAGGGAAAAAGAAGATGCATGGACTACATTACTTGTAGAAAATTGCAAAGCTCTTTTATAGACCTCAAACTTCCTATGATAGCAAAGATCCATCTTTTCAATAATAACATTTCATTGTTATCATTTACTGGCTAGGTGACTCTGGGCCAGTCACAATGTCTGCTTCAGTTTCCTAACCTATAAAATGGAGATAATAATAGCACCTCTCTCCCAGGGTTTTAGTCAAATGAAATCAAATATGACAATATTTGTTAAGTGCTTGGAATATTGTAAGGACTTCATAAGTGAGTTTCTTTCCTTCCTTCCTGATATTATTACATGGCAACAAGATGTGGAATTAAACTGTTTTTAAGGACTAAAGATGATTTCACACTCAGGCGCATGAAGAGGTACATGGAAGACTAGATCTGGCTGCAATACATGGCCAAACAAGAAACAGTGAAGGACAGGAGTAAAGGATGTTATCAAAAAATTTATGAAAGGAAAAGAAAATAGTAGCTCCACTAGGACCCTCAAGATAGTAAGAGAAAGCAAGGAAGGCTTCTGACACTTTGGGTTAATCTCCTGTATCAAAATTTTTGGGAGAATATGACAGGAGTGGCAGAGAACATATTGTGATTTGATAAGATCACAGATTCATTGGTATGATTTATTCCAAAGATATCTATCTATACCTAACAGAGGTGATGATCTTCCAAATTAAACTGCTCTATATTACTTCTCCAGTGATCAAAGAGAAATGGCAAAAACAAGTAACATTACTATATTACTTTATTTTGTTGGACTAGCACAGGAAGCATTTTAAAATACTTTAAAAAAACAATGGGACACACCCAATAAAAATAATTTTTCCATTTTAAAATAAACTTAAGTTTGGATGAACTTCAGCTCCTACTAGATCTGAATGGTCTCAGAAATAGAATATGGACATTAGAACTAGAAACTATGTAGTTATCCAGCTGAGTTAATCACTACCAATCCACTAACTATTGAGAGTCAATCAGTCCAGAACATGTCTTACATGCTAGTCATGTACCCTCGTTATGCCGCACACAATGTAGAAGTAAAGACAAAAGATATGGTCCCCACTTTCAAAGAGTTTACCATAATAACTGTTCTATTTCTTCTGGAAAAGGGATATCAATTGATTTTCCTATCTACTAATTCACCATCCCTGTGATTCTCTACAAAAAAATTCCAGGTCCTGGCCACAGTATTCTTATAGATGTTATATTCCTCCATTAAAATGTAAGCAATCTGAGAGAACTGGCTGTCACATTTTTCATTTTCATATTCCAAGTGCTTAAAGAACAGTGTCTGGAACATAGCAAGTACTTAATTTTTTTTTTAATCCATTCATTCATCCATGCATCATCTAGCCTTTCATTCATTTAAGAACCAGGTTGACCTATAACTAACTCTACGAGGCATTCAGTAATCTCTCTTTCCTGAAAATTCTCCAGTAATTGAAAAAATACTACCCATATGCCACTTAATTTATGCTGCCTTGTACTAATTATTAAGCTAAGTACTTCATGCCTACTTTCCCTCACTATAACACATGTTCCTTGAGGGCTAGCATGGTGTGATGGTTTTCTATACTCCTAACAAGACCAACCACCTAATAAGCACAAGATTAATTTACTGAACTAGTGATCGCTGCATGTTCAGAGAAGTAAACAGAAAAATAACTTAGCAGAAATAATCTCTTCCACACACGGTTCTCTTATAGTACTTTAACATTCTCCTTTGTGTTACTCAGCCTCCCTACAATATACAACATATGGGTGAAGAGGTGTTACATAATAAATGGTGCAGTAGATAAGAGTGCTGGGCCTGGAATCAAGAAAACCAGAGTTCAAGTGGGTTTTAGACATTTACTGCTGTGTTACTTTGGGAAAGTTGCTTACCCTGTTTGCCTCTGTTTCCTCAACTGTAAAATGGGCATAATAATAGTACCTCCTCCCAAGGTTATGAAGATTGAATAAGATAATATCCATAATGTGTTTAGCATAGTGACTGGCAAATAGTAGTTGCTATATAAATGCTAGTTATCATCATTATTAGTCATTATTGAATTTTTCATGGTGTAGAGTAGCTTCTCAAAGAAAAGAGAAGGAAGGATCAAAAAATCACAAAATCAGGGAGTTGGTCTACATAATCTCTAAGGTCCTTATGACTCAAAGATTCTATGACTACGAAAAGAACTAAGCAAAAGTTCAAGAGCATAAGGGGCTCAAAAGTCTTTATCAGAGTATCAATTGAGATAGTCACAAAGTACAGTACACAGTTTGTGTATAATATAGCCATTGTAAGGGGAGAAGTTTCCCTCAAAAGAAACCACAACTGAGAGCAAGGGAGTAATACATTTTCTGGACATATTCTGTTTTTAGGTGTTTTTTTAATGTCTAGGTAAGAGGAAGTAAAGTTGCAAAAAGAAACAGACTTATGGCCTCTACAATTGATATGAATTAATATTATATTTGTACATGGCTTAAAAATTTAATAACTAAGTTAGTAAATTGCTACTACCATATAAGAGTGGTATGAATTTAAAAACTAAGACCTAGTTGCCTAATATTTCCCCCTTAAACATGAAAGTCAAGAAATTCTACCATTATTCCTTAACAATTACTTTAAGTAGCACTATCCTGATAAAATAATGTGTTAAAATCCATATTTACATCTGTTTATTTTAACCAGTAAATATCAGAACCTTGCTTCCTTATATATCCAAATAAACACAAGACAATAACTAACAAGAATCAATGAGAATCTAGTATAAAATAGGTTTCTTAACATTTAGATACTCCCTAAAAATCTTTCCTAAACATGGTGCTTTTTGCCATTAACACGAGAGTTCATCCCACTGAAACTGCTCTCTCTAAAATTGACTTTTTTTTGACAAAAAAGTGACTTTAATCGACAAATTTCATAGCCTTTTCTCAATCCTAATCTGTTGTAACTTCTCTAAAGCATATTAAATTCCCTGTTCTGGTTTTTGTTTGTTTGTTGGTGGTGTTTTGTTTTTTGTTTTTTTTTTTTGACACTGCAGCTCTTGGTAGTTCTCCTCCTGAAAACTAACTACTTCTCAGGTTCCTTTGCTGAACTATTATCCCTCTTCTCTCAACTCCTATTGGTTTGTGTACCTAAAAGCTCTCTTATGGACTCTCTTATCTCTTCTCCCTATACTCCCTCATTCAGAGATTTAACAGTTCTCATGATTTCAAGTGTCATCTATATAGAAGACTCACATACATGAGGTCTTGTATCTCTTCCAAGCTGTCATCCCATATCATCAATGTCAATTAGACATCTCAAACCCAGTGCAACACAATACTCCTCCTCCTCAACATACCCCTGCCCAAATTCATCCCAACCTGCCCCATTTCCAGTTATAGAGGATAAGAGGAAAGGAGAATATAAAATGAGAAGAGGGGACTGGAAGGAGAAGAAATCCAGGATGAACAGGATCATCTTAAAAAAGATTAAAGTAAAAAAAGAACATAATACCGTGTTTATAGTGGGAAAAGGAATTTGAAACTTAAAATCTTCTGCACAGAATAAAATTAATGAGCTAGAATAAAAAACAAAGTGGTCATGTGGGTAAAAAAAAATCTCTTCATCATATTTCCCTGATAAGGGTCTGGCAGCCAAGATATATAAACAATTAATAAATACATATAAAACTGTTAGCCATTTCCCAACCAAAAAATGATTAAAGGATATCAACAAACAGTTCATTCTCAAAGGAACTACAAAGTATTCATAACTACATTAAAAAATGCTCAAAATCACAAAAGAAAAAATGCAAATCAAAAAAATCTGGAAGTTTCACTCACTCCCTGAAAACTGGTAAAAATGACCAAAAAAGGGCAACAATTAGTATGGAGGGGGAATGAAAGGATAGCCACACTAATACATTGTTGGTGGAGCTGTGAAATGATGTTACCATTCTGGAAAGCTATATATGTGTGTGTGTGTGTGTGTGTGTGTATATATATATATATATATATATATGTATGTATACACACATATATATATATTTTTTCTCTTTCCAAAATATAATGGTCATTTGTCATATGGGATAGTTCTCTGGGAGAATATATGGGATACTATAGTGATGTTAGAAACAAATATCAGTAAAAACTTACTTTAAAATACCCCCCCTCCAAAAAAAAGAAGAAAAAGAAAGAAAAGAAAGAATATGAAAGGGAATTGACAGTTTGGCACAAGAGATACAAAACTTTGTCCAAGCAACAAACTCCCTGAAAATTAGAATGAAGCAAAAAGAAGCCAGTGACTCTACAAGTAACATGAAATATTAAAATAAATTCAAAAGGTTGAAAAAATAGAATATATAAAGAATCTCATAACAAAAAAAACCACATCTAACCTGGAAAACAGATCAGGGGGAAATATTTAAGAATTATTGAGCTATCTGAACACTATAAATGTGCCCTCTCCCATGAAAAAAAGATGTCATATTAAAGAAAAATGCCCAGATCTCTTTGAATTGGGAACAATGTAGAACCTAAAAGAAGCTACCAATCACCTTCAGAATGAAACCCCTAAAGGAAAACTCTAAAGAACACAAGTCAAAAATTCAGTGTTTTGTCTGAAAGAAAAAGTATTGCAAACAGAGAGAAAGAAATTATTCAAGTTGTAGGGAACCACATAGCCACATATGATTTACCAGTCACCACTATAAAGGAGTAGCAAATTTGGAATACGATATTCCAGAAGGTATATCCTGGAAATATCCTTTGCTTATGGGGTAAAATAACTTACCCAGCAAAACTGAGTTTAATACTGAAAGGAAGAAAATAGATTTTTAATGAAATAGAAGACTTATAAGACTTCCTGATGAAAAGACCAGAGCCTCAAAGAAATTCTAAAGTTTGAATACAGGAGTAAAGAGAAACAAAAAGGTAAAAAAAAACATTAATAAATAACCCTAAAGGACTGGTTGTTGCCCTTGGTACTCTTAACAGGGCCAAAATGACATCACTGGTGATGTCTTTTAACTTGCTTGTGAATTGGATTTAAGTGAAGTAGAGCTGCACAAAGCCTCACTCTCTCTTCCATAGCCATTCAAGTCCAATGGCAAAAGTCAAAATGACTGGGATGGCTTGGGATGCAGTGGATGACCCTGTGTCTTTGATGTCTGACCAAGCTCTGAGTGTTCCACAAGTCACCTTCATGGCCTGTAGAAAAAATGGCTCTCCTATGCTGAGGGATGTCTTCACATGCTTCAGGTAGCTATCCCCTAACTCGCCACCAGGCTTGAGGTCTGTTGGTTACCCTCAACTCAGTTTACCCTGCTTGCTGAGAGTTTACCAGTTGTGGCAACTGCAATATGGTACAACTTCTTGGAACCACAGTTGGCAACAGGGCGGCAAGTGGACACCAAAGGAGGAAAGCAGCCCTGAAAAGGGCATGGCAAATCTTCACACCCTAAGTACTAGTTTTCTCTGAACACCCCATATTTAGAACATCTAGTAAAATGACTGAGAAGAAAAAGTTAGACCATCTAGAGAAGAAAGAGAATATCTAGAAGAGAGTGATCAATAGCATCACAGGCTATAAGGAGGTCGGGTTTGAAAAAAGGTCATTAGGTTTGGCAATTATGAGATGACTGGTAATTATGGAAAAGGACTGAACAAGGATAAACTGCTTTCATACAAATATAATACATGTCTCTCCTCTAAACCCTATCACAGCAGAGTTCACAGAGGGTATCCAATTAGACAAGGTCTGGAAATGTTTTGGCTATATCTTATGATCTTAAGAATAAAAAGAGAGGGGAGTAGGAATACACTGGGTAAGGGAGGAGGAAGGTTATGGGGAAATTATCTCATAATTAGGGTATGAAAATTGATATTTATACAATTAAAGAGGAAGAAACTAGAGGAGAGGCTGACAAATGAACCTCCTCATCTGAATTGAAAGAATACACACATAGTTGGGAGCAGAAATATATTTCATTCAACAGGGAAAACAGGAAAGAAAGGGGAAGGAAGTGGGGGGAAAGTGGGTATTAGGAGGGTGGTTTAAGGTAAGGATTAGGCTTAAATAAAACAAACTTTAAGGATGTAACTCTTCTTAAGGTGGCAAATGATGGGAAAGTGAGGGAGTGTCCCCAAACTGGGGAATGGATGAACCAGCTATGGTATATAAATGGGATGAAATACTATCATACTATCTTAGCATAATGACTGGTCAGGATTCCAGAAGACTAATGATGAAACAGGCTTCCTACTTCCTGACAGAAAGGTAAAGGCCTAAATATAAAAGTTATACTATAAACACTTTTTCCTGTAACACCCTCCATCATCATCACCACCAACACACAAAAAAAATCCCCCCCCCCAAACTCAGATTAGGCACCTTTTACAACTAATAATTTTTTTTTTAAATCATATGGGAAGAATTCTTAACTATATAAAAGAGACAAGGAATCATAAATAATAAAATACAGTTGAAAATTATTTGTAAAGGTATAATCAATTCAGCCAGAATAAAAAAAGTTGTTGATTGGGGAAAAACAATGTTGGCATCAAAATATCAAAGTATTAACAATCATATGAAGGACTAATCCACATAAAAAATCAGAACTATAACTATCAAAACAACTATGATGTGGGGGCAGCTGGGTAGCTCAGTGGATTGAGAGCCAGGCCTAGAGACGGGAGGTCCTAGGTTCAAATCTGACCTCAGCCACTTCCCAGCTGTGTGACCCTGGGCAAGTCACTTGACCCCCATTGCCTACCCTTACCACTCTTCCACCTATAAGTCAATACACAGAAGTTAAGGGTTTAAAAAAAAATAAAATAAAAAAAATAAAATAAAAAAAAACAACTATGATGTTCCAACATTCCACCTCACTCACACAAGAAAACTGTCAAAGATAACAAAAGATGGAAACAGTGTATGTTAGAGGAGCTATGGGATTATGGGCACACTAAAACCCTATTGGAAGAACTGTAAATTTGTCCATTTATGGAAATGATTTGGATTTATGTTTAAGATGTGATGAAAACACTCACACACTGTAACTGAACTGTGCTGGGCACACACTCCAAGGAGGTCAATGACAGAAAGGTTTCAGTATAATGAAATATCCACAGAAACACTTTTTGGATTAGCAAAGAATTAAGAGAGGAAAAGTAGATAGATGTCCACTGACTGGAGAATGGCTATGTGATATATGAATGTAATGAAAAATTACTATACTTTAAGAAATAAATATGAAGCATTAAGAAACACATGAGAAGATTTATAGGACTAGATGGAAAATGAAGTAAGCAGAATTAGAAAACAATATACCCAATGACTAAAATCATTTAATAGAAAAAAACAAGACAACACTGAATATTAAGCAACTGTAGCAACCATAGCTTTGTTCTGGAGGATTATTAAGAAAGTGAATTCTTTCCCTCCCATAAGTGAGGACCTCCAAGTGTGGATATTGGATATACCACTGAATATTGCTGATAATCTAGGTGGCTTTACTGAAGTACTTTTTTCTTTTTTCTCTCATAAAGTGATGATCTTTTGTGAGGGAGACGGGAATATATATTCAAAATGAGAATGGTAACATAAAAACAAAAACTATGGCTATAAATAATATCAAAAATATTCTGCGAAAAGACTCAGCTTTAAAAGACTCAACCAAATCTGAGAGGGTGAAGAAGTCCAACAGAAAACACAATGCCATTCCTTAAACCATTTGGAAATAACAATAATTTATCTAAAAAATCCTCCTCTACCAGAACTAGGTACCATCCCTTCAAAGGTAATCAAGGTAAATGTATGGACAATAAGTAGAAGTGCTGACTATAAGATATAAAGAACTTAAAAGATTAAATAGATTTATAAATTAATTTAATTGATTAGTAGAGGATATTTTGGGCCTTTTAGTTTTTAGTTAACTTTTTAGTTTGTTGTAGTGTAAATCACAAGGAGAGATGTGAATCCTGACTCCAATGGTTACTAGCTCTCTATACAAGTCACTTATACTTTTATATGATTTTATTAAGTATTTTACTTTGCATTATTTCAAAAACTTAGTTCCAAATTTCTTTATATTCCTACTATTTGTCCATCATAACTGTAATATAATATTCAATTATATTAAAGCAAAAACTTAATTTAATATATTCTCTATTGCTTACATTGCTTCTAGTTTGTTTGTCTTTTATTAATGGGTCTTCTGCAACTTTTAAAAACCCTGCCTAAATATCTAAAGCCTTTTTTTCCCCCTGGTTGATGCATATGCCCAGGAGCAGCTGGATGTCTAAATGAGAGAGAGAGAGCCTAGAGTCTGATCTAAAGATGAGAGATCCTGGATTTAAATGTGGCCTCAGACGCTTCCTAGCTGTGGGATCTTAACCCCCACTGCCTAGCTCCTACCATTCTTATGCCTTAGAACCAATACACAGTATTGATTCTAAGGCCAAAGGTAATGTTTGAGGTTTTTTTTAACAATTTTTAAAAAATAAAACTTAAATTTAAAAAATTTTAATGGACCAAAGATTGTGATTACTTTGAATCCTGTATGAGAAAAAGCAAAGACAGTACAGTTGGTCTATAGTGTGAGACAGGAAATAAAGAACAATAAGACTGGAGAGGAAGATTGCTGACAGGTGGTAAAGAGCTTTGAATACCAGAGAAAAGTTTATAATTGATTCTGGAAGCAACAGGGAAACATAGGCTGGACATACAGATCTAATTCTGTGAGACTGAATTTAACCTTTAATTCCTATTAATAGGCTGTTTTCAGGTGTAGTACAGTGAAAGATCATTGGATTTAGATTCTGAAGTACTATGATTGGATCCAGCTATGTGACCATAACTCTGGTCCTTACTTTCCTCATCTGTAAAATCTAGGGGTATGAACTAGATGATCTCCAAGATGCCACTCCGTTTTGGCTCTATGATCCTAATAAAGTTTATATACTTAGTTTGATTAATAAGCATTTTCTGTAAATCTACCAAGTTATTGGTGGAGTAGAAAAGACTGTTAACATTTTGCAAGAATACTGGTAAAAGGAACACCAACACAGATGAAACTACAATCCAAAGTCTAAGCTGGGAAAACAGATGCAAGATGACATCATATTACATAAACATATAAATCAGCTAAAAATCTTTGAGTGATCATTTAAGAAGAAACCGAATATCTTTTAATTCATGTCCTATTTTAATTTTCATTTGATTAAATAGAAACAAAGGTAGGTTTTTGGTTGATCTTGTGATTTATTAACAGTAGAGTACTAGTGAAATAAAACACCAAAGTTATCCAGGAACAAAGACCAGGCTTTCTGATGGAAAAATGAGGAAAGAAAATAAAGCGATTAGCTTCCTCTGTCAACCAGGAAGCAGTATTGATATTAGTTTCACACATAATAAATAACTGCTCATCTCATTTTCTGAGAGACAATACAAATCATATAGATAACATCATCGAGAAACGATGTTTAAAGATAGGATCAACTAACATTAATGATCAGAATATCTGTACATTGATGCTTTAAAACAGAAGAAATCAATACTAAGAAAATAGAACCACAAAGGACTGAATATTTGCATAATTGTACTAAGTTCCTTTTTTTAAAAGCTTGTCAATCAGTCAATAAGCATTTTAGTGCTTATTATATGCTAGACCAGATTCCAATGATATAGAATTAGCATTTCAACAGCCCAGGAGCTTCAGAGAAAGTTTAACTACAAACAAACAAACAACAAAAAAAACAAACAAACATCCAAATTATTTCACCAAAACAAGTTGCCTGAAAAATTAAACCTTAATTTTAGAGAATACTGAATAGGGAACAGTTGGCCATCTCAATATTTTATCTAAATCGTATTTTTAAGTCAAAATTAAACTCTTCTTACATTTCTGGCTCAAACTTTCCTTTGTAGATTTTCTTCACTAATTTTAGAACAAGACTACAACTTTTACCCTGAGTTTGGTTATCAGCCAAATAATGCAGAAATTTTGCACTGACATTGTACTGTACTTTAAAATCTTGCAAATTTAGGGCCACAGTATCACATTAAATGAAGTTATATAGGAGCTAATAACTATAAAGCTGCTTTAAGGTTTGCAGAGTACTTTACATGTATTAAGAATCCTGTGAGGCAGGTTTTACCAATGAAGAAACTGGCCCTGAGAAATTACTGGCTTAGAGCAAGCATGTATCTGAGGCAGGACCGAAATGCAAGCCAAGCACTGTGTCCATGACACCACCATCTAGTTGCCTCTCTGTGTACACACATGTACATACTGGTACTAAGGGAGGCAGTTCTCTCTTCTTTTCCTGTGTTGCTGTCACATGGACACACATCCTTGATGACAGCCCAATGAATGGTGCATTAACCAACTTCAGCTAAATCCTAGTCATTTCTGGATACCATCTGATAAACAGATCATTCCAAAATGCTAATTCTTCACCACTTCCAGGATAACTTCCTAACAAACTGGCCTGGGCTCTTCTCTGGGCCCTTCCAAAAAGTCCGTTCCATCCCCTTCTTACCCAGGGGTGCTTCTCACCCATGAACTATCAGAACACTGATCCCTACATTCTCCTACTATATGTTCTCCTCTCCTTTATAATGTGTAAAACAGTTATTCAAAGGTTACTTTAATATTTACATCAATCAAAAATAAGCTATTTCTTTCTATGGACTGTGTGGCTTATGACAAAAATACAGAATAATATCAAAGAAATTATTGTTCAGGGCGGGTTTTCCAAATCCTTATTCCTCTTGGTGTGGTAGGAAGAATGCTGGATTTAGTAGGCTTTGAAATCTTGCATCTTCTGCTTATTAACTGTGTGTTCATTTGCCAAGTCATTTAACCTGTTTAAGCCTGGTTTCCTAATCAGGAAAAAAAAAGGAGAAAACAGAATTCACTCCAGATGACTGTTGTGAGGCTCAAATGGAGTATTTGAAAGCACACTGCAAAAACTTACAGCACTGTTATGTGCCTGCTGTTTTTGTTACTATGAATATCATTATTAGACACTGACTTTCTCAGACAACCATAGAGAACAAGCCCAGCAGCTCATCTCAGGAAATAACCAGTAGTTTATTGCATCCTTCTCATCTTCTAATTTTTTATCTTTCCCTACCAATGGCTCCTCCTACCATTGACAAATATGTGCAGATATTCCCTGTCCTTGAAAAACCTTTTTGATTCAGTTGCTGATCAGTCATTTTAGTCCTGTCTGTCTCTTTGTGACCTCATTTGGGGTTTTCTTGGCAAAGACAACGGAGTGGTTTGCCATTTCCTTCTCCAACTCTTTTTTACAGATGAAGAAATGAAGGCAAATAGGAGGATTAAGTGACTTGCCCAGAGTGACATAGTTAGTGTCTGAGGCCAGAGTTGAACTCAAGAAGATGAGTTCTTCTGACTCCGGGGTAGGCACTTTATCCATTGTGCCACCTGGCTGCTCTGATTATTGATTCTACCATCCCCTTAAGATACTATCTAAGAGAGCTCTCCCCTTTTATAGCCAAAGTCCTTGAAAAAGTGGTTTACATTCAATGCCTCCTCTTCTCTCATTCACTTGCAGCTTCTTGACTGCATCACTCCCTTATGGCTCTCTCCAAAATTACCTCTGAGGGTGTAGCTAGGTGGCTCAGTGGACTGAGAGCCAGGTCTAGAGACAGGAGTTCCTGGATTCAAATCCAGCCTCAGATACTTTCCAGCTGTGTGACTGGGCAAGTCACTTGACCCCCACTGCCTATCCCTTTACCACTCTTCTGCCTTGGAGCCAATACACAGTATTGATTCTGAGTCAGAAGGTGAGGGTTTAAAAAAAATTACCTATGAGCTAGCTCTTAATTGCCAAATCCTCATGTTTCTTGGCCTTTTTGAAGTATTTAGCACTGCTGATTTCCTGCCAGGCTAGACTCTCCCCTCCCTTGTAGGAGATAATGCTCTCTCCGCTTTCCTCTTACCTGCCTTGTCCAATCCTCATTCATACCCCAAGTCCCTTTGTGCAGATATACCCCAAGCCTGTCCCAGACTCTTTTCCTTCTCTCTACAGCATCTTGGCGACATTACCAGCTTTCATGGTTTCAACTTTTGTCAGCTGCCAGAGCTCTACAGCTCAGTCTCTTCTGAAGTCCAGGATCACATCCCCAATTCCTTTTTAACCTCTGAAAGAGATCTGGATGTCCAGCAGGCATTTCAAATGCAACAGAAGGACAAACAGATAGCATCTTTGAACCCAAACCCCACCTTCTTCCTATTTGTTTCTGCTGAAGGTGCCGCCTTCCTTCCAGTCAACCTTCAAGCCAGCATTCCAGGCTGCCAAAGGCTCAGTCACATTCAGTATTTAAGTCTTATCAATTCTATAGTTACAAGCTCAATACATCTTGCATCTATCACCTTTTCTCTATTCATAAGACAACCAACTTAGTTCAAAGCCTCATCACCACACTTTCCTGGATTACTGCCTCAAGTCTCTTCTCTCTTTGATCCATTCTTCATGCAGATACCAAACTGTATTCCTAAAGCATTGGTTGGACCATGTCAAGAAGCTGCAGTGGCTCCCTATTGTCCATTTGCTCTCTATGGGATAAAATACAAAATCCCATTCGACATTCCAATCCTTTCACAATCTAGCTTGAACCCATCTTTCCTGTTTATTATTACACATTACTCTATTTCATGCTGTCCTATCTACTGGTGCTATATGTGCTCCATGTCCCACTTCCAAATCTTTGCCCAAGCTAGCAGCACATTCCTGAAACATTCTCCATGTTCTCACACACCACCACTGCCTTGGCCTCCACAAAAGCCTTCGATGCACCCGAACCACCAGTCCTGCTTCCAGCCCAGGCAGCATTGAGGTAGAAGCGGCTCACCTTCCTCACCACCATCAGCGGCATCTGCTGAGCCACAGCTACCAACAGGAACCCTAGGAAGGGCAGCCCCCAGGCCCAGTCTTGCTTTTAGGTCTGCCTTGGCAGCCCTCTGAGGAAGTTAACTCCTATGAAAAATGAAGTCAGTCATCCTCACCAAGACCAGCTCAGCTGAGATGAAGCAGCATGGCCCCTTGAGGGACAAACAGGAAGCAGCAGATGCCAGGTGAGTCAGACTGCCATCATCTTCTCTCACCTGGTGGGGACAGCCCTGAACCCAAGGGCCTACAGAATAGCAACGCCTCCAGTCTAGTGCCAGCAAGCATCTTCTTAGGAAGCAGCCTCTGGGAAGATGCAGCTTGGCCACTGATAGCTGAGACCCAGAAAGAATGTTTAGCCCACCAAAGGCCCCAGCACTGTCAAATGGTTCAATATCAGAAAACTGAAAGGATTTAACAGTAGAAATGACATTTGAGAAGTAACTTACAAATGCTTTTCATTCATTCATTTTCCCCCACTATGGGATTCTTATCCATCCTCAAGAAAGGAAGATTTCACTAAATTAGATGTTACCTCTTTTACAGGAAGGTCATGCTGACACCATGTCACCATCCCTAGCTGACCTCCCTGCTCCATTTATTTATGATTTGTGTTTAGGTATTTGTAAGGAAGTATGGTATAGTGGATAGAGAACGCTGCCCAAAGTGCCAGGACCACCTGATGACCCGTGACCCTGGACACCTAACTCCTCAGTCCTCCAACCCAAGTGTCAAACATGCTGCCCTCAACTCTCCCCAAGGTGGCCCAAACCAGAATAATATGTACTTGGGAAATATTTAACCGAATAAATAAAGGTATACCACAGTATAGATAACCTTGTATTTTCAAATTAAGTCACTCTTCGGTCTATAGGGATCCTTATGTACTGTTTAGTGTTTCTGGCCGGCCATCCTGTTTGCCTTTGAGGTTGACCTCGCTGCTCTAAGCAATTCTAAAACTCTTTGAGTTGTAGAGAAGACACCAACATGTATGGTAGGAGTTTCCTTACTCAGGAGTTCTGGTGCCAATAAATTACAGCAACCCAGTCCCTATCCTAATTATCTGCAGACATGTAAAGAATGTAAGCTCCTTGAAAGCAAGGATTGGGTTCCAGAGGTTTTGTCTTTGTATCTCCAGGACTTAACACAGTGGCCACCACACTACAAGTAACTAATAAGTGCCCAAAGAATTAATTAACACGAATGCCAATAAAACTAGAGGCAAGTCAAACCAACCAAAAGAGGAACTTTCTTCTCTTACCTGATAAGGTTAAAGCAGACTTTTATGAATTTTTAAGTGTTTTTTTTTTATTTTGTTGTACACACTCAATATCTGATATTGCTTTGAAACACCTGAAAAGAAACTTAGTTTTGTGATCAAGTTAATTTAACAAAATATAATTTAAATTTTCATCATTTAGGGCTACACTACCAGCAGATCAATAATGATCTCTGCTGATTACAAGGCAATATCAAATTTTCCTTCAATTCCCCCAAATGGACAATGGAGTAAAATTAACAAACAATTAAAATATCTTCTTACTTTACCAATGATGTAATAGGGAAGAAACCCAGACACAATTATTGAATACCTTTCTGCAGATTCTGAATAGTCAAGATTCACATTAAAGAAGAATCAATTCCTTGAAAGGATGTTAGTTGAAATACAAACAACAAATTACTCCAGGTGTATAATTTGCCCTCCCAGAAAATCCATTTCTATCTGGCTACCTTCTTCTCCACAGAAGAACATTACCCTTTCTAAACAAAAATTTCCACTGAAAATTTTAAAATCAAACAATCTTCTTCTTTAAGTTTCCATCTGGCTTCGGGTCTTCTATTAAATCAACTACAACTAAACTACACACCAAAAAGCCCTTTTCCATCAACATGCTGATTTGGCAAGTGAAAGCGGAAAGTTTAAACTTCATTGTTTCAACTACTTTCTAAAATGACAGGAATCAACCGAAATATGGTTTGCAATCATAACATTAGCTGTTTTTATTCATGTAATGCACGTTTTTGTTTTCTGAATGAAAACATGTCCAATATCTTTAGCATTACCTTTTAAAAGCTTCAGCTGGGTTCCTCTCGCATTCCCCAGGTTGTAAGAGGCTTTGGACTGCTGGATCTCTTAGCTTGTCCTCATACCCCTGGATTAGTCCACTGTGGCAGATCTGAGCAACTAGACCTCGAACAAATCCTCCAACGCACAGGGTGTCAGAGTCCTGGGCTTTGCAAAAATGAAAGGCCAGGGCTTGTCGATGTAAACCTCTCTGCAAACTTGTAGGTGAACTTGGCCACAATAGCTCAGTACAGAGGGCTGTCTTACCACTGCCAGGCCCTCCTACCAACAACACACCCCAGGCTGCTCCTTTCCCAGAGACAACACTAGCATTATTCCCAGGATTCACAAGGGATGGGTTGTTGACAGCACTGTTACTACAGTTAGTTTTCTCCTGCAGGCAATGCTGAAGCTTGTGGAAAACCCACTCTCTACAGTAAAACTGCTTCCCCTGCAGCAAACTGGTTTGAGCCATTTTGCAGGCTTTCTCTTCCCAAGGACTGGTCATAGTAGACTGCTCTCCTTCAGCATCTGCTAAAACTTGAGGGTACATAAAAGGAGATCTTGAGACCCACTAGGTTATACCTTGCAAACGAAGCTCCAAGTGGGATCACTACTAAATGTTTCTCACAAAGCTCATTGGGCAGAGAGTTCTTTTTGCAGATGTTTCATTTTATTTCCGTCCTTTGTCTTGAGTAGCAGATAATATATTAGTTTAATTGTTGATCTGATGAAAAGATGTCTGGTCCCAGAACTCAATAATACTTTTCATATGGCTCAATAGGTCACAGAACTCCATGGCTACATCTGGAATTTATATAAATTGTGGATGTTTCATAGAGATGAGACAATACATCTGGAATAACTAAAGGGAAAGCCCAGTCTTTCAAAGTATACCAAATGCTTCTCTTGACTACTAGTGTTAATTTTGTGCCTGAAAAGCACATCCAGAAAAGCTCTCCTCCATAGGAAAATTGAACAGAGTGCTTTACTCTAGAAAACAAATTACCATTTTCCAGCAGACACAGCCCCAGACTTCTTTAAGAAGAGTCATTCAAAGCGATGGACCGTGACAGTTTCAGACACCGGCAAAGACACAAAAATTATTCCGATCACAGCCTCTTCTCTTCGGGGCAGTGAAGCTGTGCAAACGTCAATTCCTTCTAAACGTCCGAGCATGAATTTTCTGGGACCAGAAGATTCTCCCTGAACCTGTTCGCAGGTTCCTTGGGTTTGGTCCGGAGAGTTTACATCTTCCACGAGAGACTGAAATAAAACAAAGAGACAAACAGAAAGCATGAGCTCGGGGTAGCATGGGACCGCTTTACTGTCCGACTAGCAAAAAGGCACTATTCGGGGGAGGGCGGGTTCTTTGTAGCTTGGCCCGGGTCCCGGCTTCATGGGACTTGGGGGTTCAGGTGCTCAAGGAGCCTCAGCGGCCGCTGTTCTTGCACGAAGTTGAGAGCCGGCCCCAGTCCGGATCCCACAAAGACCCTCAGGCGGCCCGATCTCCGCTTCCAGGCGGCTCTGAGGGGCCCTGGGCTCTTCCCTGCCTGCCCGGCCCGCGGCCGAAGTCTTTAGGGACGCAGCCGGCTCCGAAGGAGGACGCACGGCAGGGTGCGGAGGCTCGCGAGGGCCCGCCCCCGCCCGGGCTCTGGTCGGAGGAGACAAAGCGGGGCGCGCGAGGAGGGGGAGGGGGCCTGGCCCCGACAGGCCCGCAGTAAGGGAGCGCGAGGCCTCCGCCCGCCCCGGTTACCTCCGCCACCGCTGCCTCAGACGGCGCACGCCCGGACACAGCGGCCTCCTCGCCGCCGCCGCCGCCGCCGCCTCCGCCCCTCTTC
>NC_058135.1:5274678-5323542 GCF_016433145.1 Gracilinanus agilis | reverse complement strand
GCCCCGCCCTCAGAGCGTCCCACGCGGACGGGCCACGCCCCTCCGCGCCGCTCTTCTGCCAGGCCCCACCCTCGCCCCGCCCCCGCCCCCCCGCCTCAGCCTGGCCTCGCCCCAGAGAGCCCAAGCCAGTCCCGCCCCTCGGCGTGAGTTGAGCCCAGCCCCTTCAGTTTCCTTACCTACCCTCAAGCCCCTCCCCTTCGCTCTTTTCCATCCAAGTTGAGCCCTTTACCTTTTCCTCCTCTTCTTCCTCCCCCATCTCCGAAACCACACCCTCCCCACAGCTTCTGTTCCCGCCTCTTCTACCCTCCTAGCGACCCCCGCCGAGACCCACCGAATAGTCATTGCCTCCTTCCTCTAGGTTCCACCCCTGTTCTCAAGTCCCACCCCCCACGCCCACCCGACAAACCCCGCCCCGTCCTGCTCTATAGCCCCTCCCCCTGACTGAGAACCCCGCCCTAGGTCCCGCCTCCAATTTACCTCTCCGCCCTTCAGCCCTGCCCTCTGGATTCTTTCTTCTATCCAGATCCTTCTCCAGCCCCTCTTCTGCTAGGCTCTCCTTGCTTCCCACCTCCTCAAGTCTAGACTACCCTGACTCAGCTGGCGTTGCCCACCACCCTAACTACTTCTTTTGAAGTTCGAAGGATTTACACCCGGTCGTGACCCGCAGGCCCCTCTTTGTTCCTTTGGCCCAGAAAGGATAGGTGATGGGGAGGAGAAAGCGTTGTTAAGAAGAACCCCCTAATCCAACTCCTCTCAGTAGGGATGGATGGATGCCTCAATGCCCCTCCAGACCCCTGATCCCAATGGAACTCTTTCCCAGCTCCCCTCCCTACTCCCCAGCGTGACTCCCCCGGAGTCCCTTCAGACCCCTCCCCACAACTGTAACTCTCTCCAGCGCCCCTCCAGACCAACCCGCCCCCCCACCAACGTGATTCTCCCTAGTCCTCCTCTAAACCCTTCCAGGGTAACTCCAGCTCCCTGGGACATTAATCCTCACCGTGGTTCCCTCTGCGATCCTCCAGCCCCCTGCATCCCTTTTCAGACTGACTTTCTCAGTGTCTTCTCACCACCTCCAGGATGTTCTAAAGGCTGAAGTCAGAGAATTTTGGTCAAAATCCCAGCTCTACTCACCCTGTATAACTTTGGGCAAGTCTTTCAAGCTTTCAAGCCTGTTTCCTCATCAATCAATCAAGAATTTATTAAACACCTGATGGGCATCAGGCACGTTGTGACAAGTATGTGTGCTCATAATACTGCAATAATATTATATGTGATGTATGTGATATTAAAATATATAGCATGTTCATGTATTCTTATATACACATTCATATATGCAATATATGTAAAGCGGTAACATTCTAGCTGAGAGATAAAAATACCATATATTCACATACATATACATGATATATGTATATATGGGATAGAAACCAAAAAATACAAGAATCCAAGGTAGTTTGGGAGAAAACTCACCTGTAGGGAGAGGGGGCAGAGGCAAGGAAAGTCTCCAGTAGAAAATGGTGTTTGAACTGTTTCAAAGGAAATCAGAGATTGTTAGAAACCTCAGTGAAGAGGAAGAGGCACTCAGAAATACAGACAGCCACTATGGCTACTAGACTTTAGAGTAATGGAAAGGAGAAATGTGTTAGAAGATTTGGAAGATAGGAAGAGGCCAGGTTGTGAAGAACTTTAAAAACAAAACAAAACTATTTAATCCCAAAGCTTAGAAGAGGGAGTTTATTGAGTGAGCAGAGGGAGATTCACCCACTTTTGCAAAATCACTTTGAGGGCAATATTAGAAGGTGAATTGGAGCCAGAGAGACAAGGTAAGGAGTAAAATGAAGATGTTGGATGAGCTGACTTTTCATATCCATGCCAAATCTAAATATCTGAGTGTAGAGACTCTATTTTCTCCTCCCATATTTTGTATCCTACGGTACTTGGCACATAGAAAGTAAACCCTTAGTAAATGTTTGCTGCTTAATTAATTCATTGGATTTGGAGAGATATAAGCCTGTTGTGAAGGGCATAGATAGGAAGTTAGGGAGCCTGCATGGAAGGATAATGATACTTTCTATAGGAATAAGAAAGTTAGGAAGAGCGAGGGGGGGGAATTTGGAAGGGACCTACAGAAGTAATGAGTCTTTTGGATATGCACTCAAAATGTCAATGGAATATTCAGTTTGAATAATTTCAAAAAGTAGTTGGTGATTCAGAATTTTGAACTCAGCAGAAATGAGGACCAGATAGAATTCTGAATAAACTTATAGGAAATGAAGAGGTAACTGAAGAGAGTTTAAAGGGGAACTGGAGAAAGCCTATTGGTAGCTCCAGGGTACAACCATCCATATATAAGGGATAGAACAAGAATGATGAATCAGCAAAGGAGCTGGAAAAGAAACAGCCAAACATAGAAGGAGAATCAGGAGGAAAAAATATTAGGAAAACCCTGGAAGGAGAAAGTAGATGAGAGAACAAAGTAATGACGCGTTGTCAAAGGCTCCATAGTTCAAGGATGGGCACGAAGAAAAAAGATCATCAAATTTAGTCATAAGGTCAGGAGCTAGATTGCTCCTAAGAAGAGAGTCTGAAGATAGGGGAGGGAAGGCAGCAAGAGTAAGTAGACAATTTCAAATATACTGTAGGACAATAACTTGATAAGATGATAGAGTAAAATGAAGTAGATACTGGAATAATTGTCTGTAATGGGGAATCTCACATCCCATTTGTGAGGGACCTGACTGACCTGAATAAGGTAGACTGATTCATAGGAATGAGGGCTTGAAAGAAACTCAGTGAGATGAAGTCTCACCTCATTTTACAAATAAGAAAACTGAAGTTTACCCAAGTTGATACAGATGGCAGAACCACAATTCTAATCCAGATCTTTCTACTATGAATTTAGAGCTTTTTTCATTAAAATACACTAAAGTATTAGAATAATGGGGACTACAGGTTTTGGATGCTGAGAAAAGAACTTCATTTTTGTCCTCTGTAAATGGAAGGCACTGAACTGGACTCCTCAATGAGATCCCTTCCAGATTTAAATCTTCCAGACTTAAATCTTATGATCAAAATCACAAAATATCAAACTCAAAGGAATCTTATAGATAATTTAATTCATTATCTTTATTGAGTGAGGAAAATAGTCCCATAAATGGGAAGTGTGTTTGCCCAAGGTCATATAGCCCAAAAATCAGAGCTGGAAGCTATAGATCAATCTAAGCCCCTCATTTTATAGATGAAGAAGAGGTTAAGGGATTTGCCCAAAGTCTCTTAAACCTGGGGTTTTCTCCAAGACCTTTAATGTACAGTGAACAGTGGGAATTGTACTGGAATAATAGAGCTTGTGAAAGCAGACCTAATAAGCCTTTGAAAAACTTGAGGGCTTTGAAACTGGAGTTTATATTTTATCCTAGAGGAAAGAGGGAACCAATGGAGTTTCTTGAATGAGGGCGATTTCTAGAAAATGTGCCTTTTAGTGTAGGTCAAGATCTCATTAGCTTTCTTGGATACAGCTAATTCTTACTGAGCTTCTAAGAGTCCTCTAAAATCACATGGTAATTTTAAAGCAAGTCTTTCCAGTTTATCTTCATTGAACTTACATTTACATTTTCAAATCCTCTCTGCTCATAAAGCAGTTGAGAGGAACTAGAAACAAAAATGTGCTTCTCACCTATAAGAAAGCTTCTAATTGATTATTCAAAAACAAAACGTATCAAATCCACTAGAAAAACCTACTTTTATGTTTGTTACCCCTATCTCACTTGGGAGAGATTAAAGGGAAAGCAAGCCATTTTTTCCCTGGGTCCTAATCACTGAAAGGTACAAAGATCATAGTGACTAGAAGGATCAATAATCAGAGAGATTGCTGCTATTCTTCCATATTGTTTATTACTGACCCATCAGTACTGTTTGATGTTGTTGACTTAAAGATAAAAAGTGTTGCAACTAAGAACTTTCCCCTGCAAGCTCTGAGCCCTTAGGTCATCCCCTAGTGATAAGAGGGGGAGGAAAAATAATGTTCAACCTAATTTAAATCCTCCAGTGTTCAAATGTGATCAGGGATTTAAAGGGAAAGGAGGAAGAGAGGAATAAAGTGAAGAAAAAAAAAAAACAACCTGATTGTGACTCCTATGATTTAGAGTTATCAAGCAAATGAGATCATCTAATCCAATCCTTTCATCTTATAGATGAAGAAACTAAGACAAATTAATGTTAGATGACTCATTCAAGATTGTACAGGTAGTAAGGAGAAGAGCCAGAAAGTGAACCCATATCCTCTGATTCCAAATTTAATACAGTTCCACTATGCCATGTTGCCTCTGTTAAAATAAGCCCACTGTCATGCAGCTTTATCATAAAAACTTTAAAGTACTATATAAATGTTAGTTTATTGTTATTATCCTTATTGTTCATATTACACTGAAAATGGTAGGATATATTCCTTACCAATTTAGCATTTTTTATTTTTCAACTATTAGCCATGAAGTCTTCTTCCTGGGCTCATTCCCTCTCACTTTTCTGGGTGTCAGTATAGGAGCTGATTCCTTCCCTCTCTTCTGGGGTAGGATGAATGTTAAGTCTAAGCACAGATCCCTGCCATTTATCTCTTTTAAAGTCCCCATTTCCCTTTATAAAATGTCTCCTCTCCTCAATGGGAGCATTCTTAAGTGATATTCCCCCTCCCACTGGTGAAACAAGATTTCTCCTTTTCTTTTCTCATTTCAATCCCTCCCTTTCTCTCCACACCCATTTTCTTGTTTGCCTTCTTCTTCCTAAGAGACTAAATGAATTATTTTCCCTTCTAACATTCAGCTTGATGGATCTTCATTGAAAGGGAGATGTTAAGAAATTCCTGAGGAAAAAAATGAGGTAAGCAGAATATTTGACTTGAAAATAGTCCCGACAATATAAAAACAAGAAAAGCAAGTAAGTATAATTATCAAGAAAGGGCTAAATAATGCAATCAACTCTCTCTTCTTTGTAGAAATTATGTTGATGTTTTAGAGAAATAGAACTAAGAGGTAAAAGAAAAAGCTGAGTATTTATGTGATAAACACTACCTAAAGGCCTAAAAATTTATGACTGCAGAGTCAAGAAAAGGAAAGATAGAAGATGAGTTAATAAATAGTCCATGAAGTGTGATCCCCTATAAATGAATCATTATATTTCTGAGATGGATAACAATAAGAATATTATGGAAACAGGAGGAAAATGCAAGCCTAAGACTTCCCTCATTCAATCCAAAAGCAGTTAGAAAAATAATTTTGCAAGCACCTTGGTGGCTCATGGATTGAGAGCCAGACTCAGAGATAGGAGGTCCTGGGTTCAAATTTGACTTCAGACACTTCCTAGTTATCTGACTTTGGGTAAGTCACTTAACCCTCCTTATTGCCTATCCCTTACTGCTCTTCTACCTTGGCACTAATACACAATATTGATTCTAAGATGGAAAGTAAAGGTTTTTTAAATCAAGAATGGGGACTGGAGAAGAGGAGAAAAGTAGGATTGGGAAGAAAGTGGCTAAAGAGGCATTTCACCCTGGAAGGAAAAAGGGGATCACTAAAGAACATTGATTCTCATGCATGGAGTGAGGTAATGTATTTCTTCTTGTGGAAATTTGCACATTAGAAAATCAACTCCTCCAAGAAAGGGCTGTACCTTCCAGCATTTCATGACTGTCCAGAATATACAAGTCCCCAAGGGGAGCCAGCACCTAAAGTAGTAGAGGGGAAAATGGAAGTAAAAGTAGGGTTATCTGGTCTTAGGATCCTTAGGTGTGGATGGTAATTACTGCAAAAGCAATTAAGTAACACCTTACCTTGTGACACAAGATGCAGAGTGACTCCTATCACATTACACTGATTCCATTTCATTTCATTTTCTGCCTGAATTGACATGGAGTAATTGCAACAAAATTAATAATATACAATTGGGTTAGGAGAAGAGAAACACATTTAGTACTTCAAAAATTCCACCTTTATGAAAGACACAGACTACAGAAATAACAAACAGGGGAGTCTATATATAGTCCATTAACTAGAGAATAAAATTCAGAATAGATTAGAAAGAAATAGAGGTAAGGAGAACAAAGCAAACAAAACAAAACAAAAAAAACAAAAAAACTTTGGGAAAGGGCTCAATAAAAGAAAGTTACAATAACAAAACAGATAGTAGAAGGATGATTTTGTATCAGGCCTTCAGCTGATTTGGGAAAGAGAAGGGTAAAAGAAGGTAGGAGAAATAGATAAATACTTTAAAAATAAAGGAGAAAATCAGAATTGAAAGAAAGTCAATAAATTTCAAACAGATGGGTAAACAGGAGTTGCAGAGGAGAGGCAGTTTATGTAAATAGACTAGCAATAAAAAAGCATAATCAAATTTTATCACAAGAACAAAGTACTGACTTAAAAGAGGAAGAAGATAAAAAATATTAAAATAGAAGAAAAGTCTACATCAATCTTAAATGTAAATGGATTAAACAGTTCAATAAAATGAGAGTAGTGGAAGAGATTAGAAAAGAAATTACAAGAAAAAGAGACATAAAAACAGACAAATAAAGAAGAAAAATGAAAGATGGGAAAATTCATCATAAAAATTTCTTTAAAAAAAGAAGCAGGAATAAATAAAAATGATAAAAAATGATCCTTACACAACACAAAACAAAATAAAAGAACATAATATTAAGAAAGATAATAAGGGAACTATATTGTATTTAAAGGTAAAAATATAATGCCTTTCACTACTGTAATGCCTCCCTTCAACCTCCCTTCAGCCTCCCCGGGTCCCTAAGGGGAAGTCAGGGGTAGCTGGGTGTCTAGGTGAGGTCAAGGAAATCAGAACCCCCAGGTTGGTTCTGCAGGGGTTTTTATAGTCCCAGCTCAAATCCTCAGCTCCTGGGACTGGCACCTGCCAGGCCAGAGTTCCATTCTCCTAACTGACAGGATTGCCTAGGGTAATTTTGCATAAATCCTGCATTACACTTCAGAGAGGTACATGCACACCCTTCCATATTTGAGCCCTTCCATAAAGGTGAGGGACCAATCAGTAGGAGGGGCAATCAGAAGATAATTCCACCCTTGCCATGATGGCCCTTCTAATCCATTCACTCATATCACCTAATATTCTTATGCTTTCCCTCCTCTTTCTGTTGACCCTAACTAGTGATCAAACTCCTAACCTTAGCTCTTTGGTATTGGATGTTTGTTTCTGTTTGGTGACATTATAACCTAACTGTAACCCCTGACATACTCCCAACATATGTATACTTCGGCAACCAGATCACATTGGTGGCAGGCACTTGTTGACTATGGCTGACTGTGTTCCAGAAAAGCATTTGGTGATTAAGAGCCTTACTCAACTGGATGTCTTAAATGAGAATGAAAAAGTCAAACAGAATGAACAGGCATGAATTGTTTGTGAAATGAATCACTGGAGGGAACTTTCAAATAAATGAAAATTCAGATCCATTTAAGCATTTAGAAATTCACCTTCCTTGTTCGAACATCCTCAATTTTAGTTAGAACCCTGAATTCATGAAGTAAGCCAGAGGAATAATAAGATATACATTTGAAAAAAGATATGAGAAGAGATATGTAATACACTGAAAAATATTTATAGAGTTCTAGGTTTTGGTAAGTGCTACCAATGCAAACAAAAAACCCTCCCAAAACCTTTATCCCAAAAGTTTACATATGCCAACATTTTCCCATGAACAATACTTTAATGCAATAATAAACACATCAAACACCCAAAGAAAAATAACGTACGTGTAATTAGAAACATGTATTTCCAACCTCCATGTGCCACCTATGTTACTTGCCAAGATGGCAATGGCAAAGCCTAGACCATTGATGGCAAACCTATGACACGTGTGTACCCATTTTTGGTGACATGTGACTGCATGCGGCCACATACAGAGAAATATGGGGTCACGTGCTGAGGAGGAAACATTTGCTGTAGTGTAGTGTAGACACTCTATGCACTATAGATGACAATTCTACCTATATTAATTTACCTATTTTGGTTTATTAAATTATATTATATATTATAATTATACATTTTTATTATTTAAACTACAAATACTGCAAAATTTTATGTTTTTTTTTTTTCTCGAAGTGACACACCACCTGAGTTGTGCTTGGTTTTTTGACAAATTTTGACACACCAAGCTCAAAAGGTTGCTCATCACTGGTCTAGACACATTCCCTTGAACACCTACAATTCAGTATAAAATGGAAAAGAATAATTTCAAACTATATCAAACTGGCTATACATACAAAGCTTTGGCAGTATCTAAAACTGATATAACATTTATTTACAATTCATATATACCCTAGCACATTGTGTTTGTAAAGGCATTATGTGGTGCTGAGAACAATCTTTAACATAATTTTTTAAATAAAGTTAACTGATATGTAAAAAATATATGGCAGCTGTAATGGAGGATTACCAGGGAAGTTAACTAAATTATCTGTGGGTTCACAATGGGGTGAGGGAGACAGGAATGACAGATGGACAGGACCAAACAAGATTGGGAGACCAGGGTTTACTGCCAAGGAGGTGACTGCTACTGAAGTGGCACCCTGCAATATCTAGTCTAGGCCTATGGAAACCAGCAAGTAAAAGGCAAAGGTTTATAACAGTTTAATTTTGGGAAACAATAATAAAGGATGGGGATAAAGGATTCTACTCTTACAAGCTAAGGGCAAACCACAGGGTCAAGGGAGGGACTTATCTACACTAATCTAAGACCTAAGCCAGGCAAGGCCCAGAGAATAACAGTACTGGAGTGGGAATCCTCACAGTAGAGTCCAGAGGTGTCTTCAGGATGCCAGGAACCAACTCTTCCAGAACTGATGGTCCAAAGTAGTCCCGTAGGGAGAGGAAGTCTGCAAGCTGTCCACAAGATCGCAGATCACTCCCTACTCAGTGCTGTCATGCAGGATAGATGTCCTCTGCTTCCAACCTTCACCAGACTCCAGGATCCCAGGGAGTCAGGGTACAACTCCACTAGCTCTGAGGTCTCCCAGGGAATCAGTTACTATTTGTCCCCACCACCATGGAGTCCTTCTCAGAGAGCAAGAGCCACTTCCTGCTTCCCCATTCCAACTTGGAATTCTCCAGCCCTTCCTGCTAGGTCTAATACTAAGCTAATAACTAAGTAATAATCTTCCTCACAACACAGCACAAAAATTGTAGGAGCCTCTAATGTACCTCTCTCAATGTTAGACAAATAAAACAGAAAATTAAAAAGATACTATAGAATTGAACAAAATGTTAAACTTGAACAACTTATGGCATCTTATGAATAGAAAGATTAAAATATATTTCTTCATATCATATGATACCTTTCCAAAAGCAGACCATGTACTGGAGCGGCCTTGGTGAAGATTTCAAGGTTGAGTGCCCAGAGGGCAAATTCAAACTATCTGTGAGCCCCTGCATTACCTAAGAGAGCAGAGGGAGGAAGTGCTTGCATTGGGTGGCTAGTCAGAGGAGTAGGGCATGCAAAAAATATCCTTGGGCACTGGAAAGAAGAGGAATGGGGCAGCTCCCCTGTGCTAGGGTGGCACACATACTAATACTTTGCCAATGCTGTACTAGATGATAGAGAAATTATGAATAAAAGTTTTAACAAATCCAACAAGATCTACTAGATAATTTTTTTAAAAAAACAACATAAAAATTATCAGTGATACAAGGATTACAAGAAAAACATATGGACCTATTAATAACAATTAGATAATATATCCAAAAAGTATTAAATTAACCAAATGAGAAAATCAGTAAAACAACCAAAAGAAATACAAAAGAGGAAATCTCTAAAGTTAGAAGAGAAATAGATTTTAAAAATTAAAAGACATTAGTATTGAAAAATAGACTTAAAACCAATTCTCTGAAAGAACTAGAAAAATTTGTGAACTTTTTTCTATAAACTGATTAGAATAAAATTATCAAAATTAAAAAAATCCAAATAGATGAAATTATGAGGAAGAATAAAAAGAATTATCAGTACTTGAGGGGAACAATTACATGAATATGCAATACATTTTTAAACTGAATTATTAGCCACAAAGTATAAAAAAATATAAATTCAAAGAACTTGAAATAGAGACCTTAGACAACTTTGTTTTAGAAAATGAAATTGAACAAACTATAAAGGGATTGTCAGTGGGAAGTAGGAAGGCTGTGAATCAGGAAGGCTGTGAACAGATGAATTTTATCAAGCATAATTAATACCTGTTATACACAATTCTCAAAAATGAGAAAGAAAATACCTTGCAAACTTCTCTTATGAAACTACCATGGTCCTAAACAAAGGAGGTAAAACAAAGAAAGGGAACTAGAAGCCAATATTACTAAAACATATAAATATAAAAATTTAAAATTTAAAACAAACAGAAATATAATGGTTATTTATCCCCAAAAGTGTTCAGTCTGATCACTTTGGATTTATCCCAGACATAAAAAAATGATTTAACATAAGGAAAGCAATTGCCATTATCAATCATATTAAATACCAAGACATAAGTTCTATCTACAGAGGAAAATGATTTGACAAAATACACTGTTCCTTTTAGGCCAAAATCTCTCCAAAGCAGATTGTCAAAACTCAAAGAGAAATGAGATTCACTAATCCTTACATAAAGATCCCTGCAGGCAGTATATTGATTTAGTTTTAAAAACTCAATGTTATCTATATCTTATCTATTTTTATTTAATTTGTCTTATATTTCCCCAATAACATTTTAATCTGGTTTGGACTGCACTTGAGGATGTTGCAGGTCATAGGCCTACAAATTTTTTGTTAGAAACTTAGACTCTAAACTGTGGTCTTGTTTTAATGTGATAAAAAGGGTTTGTTTGTTTGTTTTAATTAGACCTGTGATTTCATCTCGAAATTTCTAGTAAGGATTTCCCTCTATGAATGCAGACAGTTACTGCAGATGATAGTGTTAGAGACCTTCCCAGGATCTCGAGAGGTTCAGTGAATTTGTCCGGGCTTATACAACCATATTAGCACTCCTCTACTATTTCCACAACAGGATTTGATCCCAGGTCTTCTTGGATGAGAGGCCAGTTCTCTATTATGCCATGTTTCCTCTCATCATCCAACTCTTTTTTAAAGAAAGAAAAAATAAGAATCTGACTTCTTTTTTAGAAGTTTTTTTTTTTTTTTTTTCAGTCACTTCCAGAAGATTTTTCCCTCTGGAAGCTACTGGAATTCATTGGTGCTTATTCTAATCTTGACATCTAAGCAACTACCATAACCAGTTACATCAAGACCATAGCTACTAGGAAGATTTATCATTACTATCCAGAGAGTCAGGGCAGTTTTAGAATTAACCAAGTTAGTTCTACTTCACCATAGGAATTGTTTGAGAAAAACCTTTACACGGTAAAACAAACAAACCAATAACAACAAAATAGGGTCAGTTTTAATGCTTTTTCCTGTAAAAAACTTCTGAAACTGGGTAATGGGCCTCTCCCAGGCAGTATAGAGAGAGCAGCAACTTCAAGTATACCTAAGTGAAATCTATAGCATCATATGGAATTCAGATTCTAGCCCTAACAGAACTCTGGCAAGGAAGGCCACACACTGTGATGGAATGAATATTGGATTAGGAGCCAGATTTCAATGTTAACTTTGCTAGTGTAAGACCTAAGGCAAGCACTTCAGCTTTACTGATCTCAGTTTGCTTCTCTGTAAAATGTGGAGGTTGTGCTAGGGTATCTTTAATCTTGGGAAAGGCCCTCTTTCCTTTAAGAATATTCCCAAGCATACTGTTTAATAAGACTCTAAAGTGATCTAGACTCTCACTCGCCTCTGTGCATTCTTCAGAGAAGTGATAAGCTCAAAGGAACCAGTCAGTGCTCACCACTCTCCCAACCTTGCACCCTGCCCATCCATTAGACCCCTCATGATAAATATGTTTCAGGAAACTGGGTCTGAAATGCCCAAACACTGCTCAGATTGACATGGAGATATGGCAGCTCTATCTCTAGAGCTGGACAGTCATGGGTGATAATAGCAATAATTGTATATAATTATGGTAAATGTGAAGATAATTTGCAACTAATGTTAAATGTCATTTGTCAGGGTGAAAAACCCTAACTAAATTCTGCCAACTTTGCATTCTTTGTGTAAGCTTCAGAATCAGGAAAGTAACAGATAAGTTAAACCTCTAATTTAAGGTATGTAAATCATTAAATTGATTATATCCAAGGAAGAGAGGAATGTGTTTTTGGTTAATGGTCCTCAGGCACTGGACTCCTCCTGGAACCACACCTTCTTTTGTTCACTTGTAATTTTTCCATTACTTGCCAGGCATGCCAGCCTTTGGAAAGACAGCCCCAAGAAGGCAGATGGAATTACTGTGTGAGGTCTATATGACACATGGAAAGGCTTACGAAAGAGAACCCCCCCCCAAAAAAAAAAACCATTAAATATTCCCATTCTATTCTGTTTCATTTGCTTTAATTCAATAGACATTTATTAGTTACCTGCTCTACTAGGTGCCAGATGCTATGTCAGGATCTGGGATACAAAGACATGAGAGACAACTCATCTTGACAGTGCAAGCAATGAGTAAAGGGGTGACTTTATCAGTAAACTGTATATTCCCAGTTATGGTGTAGGAGACAGCAAGAAAACAAGCTGTTCAAGAAGAAAATCTGTGCTGAGGATTAGAAAACACGTTCCCTGGTATATGTGAACTGAGAGAAAGTGAAGAAAGCATAATTAGATCAGCAAATATATTAACTCTGTGTGTGTGTATATGTGTGTGTGAGTGTGTGTGTGTACACAAGTACTTGCAAATAGTCTGGAACTGAACTTCAAGTCCCTGGATACCTCTCCTGGGTTTCCGTACCTGGGCCTAGGCCATGAGCAGCAATGAATGAATGTATCTAGCTTTGATGGCAAACTCATGGGTTTAAGACTTCAGGAGTTCCTGGATCCCGGTGCAGTTTGGGAGCTGCTTTATTTTCTCAATAGCTTCTCTAAGGAGAATACCACCACCACCAGGAGAACTGTACAATAAAAACCTAACTGAAAACTATGAAGGAGAAACCAAATAGAATCTTTAGAAACCTAGATGTGTACCTAGAAATTTGACTTATTCATTAAATAGAATATATGATCAACTGGTTCACTCTAATTTGATTTGAAAGTGTCTAGGTATTTCAACCTAAGGCAACAGTAGCATTCTATGAGGAATCAATATATTTAAATCCAATTCATAGACATTGAAACAATTTCCAGCAGGGAATTCCAGTTTATATTAAATTACTAAAAAAGCTAAAGTTCTGAAAAATAAAATTATATGAGGAACTTGATCTACCAACCAGTGGAATGTTCTGTTTCATTTAAGATTGCTCCCAATACCTGGAATCTTGAACAAAATGGTCCTTGTCTCTAGTTGAGACATGTAGTCCATATCCTACCAATACTCATAGAAAGAATAGTGAAAATTTTTTTTTCTGGAGGTAAGAAAGGAGAAATTTTAAATTTTAAGAAAATTGAAACATGTATAATACTTTCAGAAAAAGAAAAAAATATGCAAAATATTTAATTGCTATGATCATAAGGATTTCAAGAATGTCTTTGGAAGGTGAATGATAAATGAAAATCATTTAGTAAGAGATTATTTTCAACTTCTATCTTGCCTATAAGTCTAAGACTAACAACTATATTTTCTTCATATTTTGTACATGTAATGTGAAAATGGAAAGGGTCATTTCTAAAAAGTAATTCCGCTGCACAGGGACAATGGTTACAGGAGAACAGATTTCAATGGTGAAGAGCATAGATATGCAGTCTAAATCTATCTCCTCACAATCCCCCTGCTCTCCATGAAATGAGGGGGTTCTCTAAATTGTCTGGTAAGAAATGAAGGACAAAGGTTAGAAAATTAACTCTAACTGTACCTCAGCATGAAAGCACCTGGGGAATTCGGGAAGATGCCCAGTCTCTGGGTCACTTAAGTCTTAGACTACATGCATCTGAGAGACTGGGGCTGAATTAGTCAAGTAACATTTCATCAGCTCACAGTGAATCCTCAAGAACAATGAACATAATGACATGGACAAGTATGTGAATAAATGCAGTTTTTGTTGAGATAAAAAAATAAATCCCAGGGTCATTTGGTTACAACACTCAATGCTTTATCATGGTTTTATAGGATCTATCTATTGAATACAATACAATGCATGGGGGGGAGGAGGGAATCTTCCCAGAAAGCCTACGGAAAAACAAAAAGAACAAAATTAAGCAGACCAGGTTTTATGGCCTATTTAGTCATAATTTGAGCTCAAATCTGTGATTCCCTGTATGTAGGGAATTCCTGGTGAAGCTACACCTTCCAACAATGCAGATAAGCAATTTTTCTGCCAGTTAACATCTTAGAAACTTGAATGATTCTTCCAACAGTCATGTGATCAGTGTGTATTAAAGGCAAAAGTTGAACCCTTCTCTTTCTGACCCCAGAACCAACCCTTTTCCCACCTTACCATACCTGTTGAATATCCCTAAAGTACATTAGAAATTAGGCAGTGATCCATGAATGCTAATCCCAACTCTTTTCATCCTCTCTTCATCCTTCCTCTGGGTCATTTGAGATAGCTTATAGGAAAGTACAATAAAACGTTATTTTTAAAATGTATTTTATTTTTGTATGTCTCACGTTTTTCCCTCTCAGATAAAAAAATTGAGGAGATAAGATAAGGGTTAAATATTACAGAACAACTATAAGCTACTTGAATTATTATTTTTATTGCATTTTTGTATATATACTGAGCATAATGCCTTGCACATAGCAGGCAAGATAAATGCTTGTTGGATTATATTGTATTGAACAAGTTAAGTTATCAATAAAGCCAGAACAAGAGCTTAAAGCTTTCTCCATGTTCCCAACAGATACAATGCTACATTAGCCTTTAGGTAAAAAACACTTTCCATCTCTTGATCTCTTTATCATCTCTAATAATCTGATAAGGACAATTTAGTTGATAAGGAAATAACAGGACAATACTGAACATCTTTTAGCTCATGCTTCCAGCTCTGTCTCCAGGAGCATGGAGTTTATTATATATATTTCAAGACTCATTTCACACAAAAGAACCTCCCTGAAGCTTTGCAGATGTGCAGAAGTTATAAATTATGTCATATCAAAACAGAAAAGGTCTCATTGGCTTCAGAACAGACCAAGACCAAGGCTGAATTTTGACTGGGTTCTTATCAGAAAGCCAAGCTGGGGAATATTTTTCTCAGAGTTGAATTGCCCTTGCTAAGGTTTTGGCCTTGGCTATACCAGGCAGCTGCATTCCTGGCCAAAGGGGGAGAGTGTTAACCTTTTAAATACTGGTCCGCTAGGAACCTAAAGCTCTTCAATAAAGCCATAATACTTTTCAACAAGAAATCACAAGGATCACAAAAGGGGTCAAAAGAGGAGTCTCAGATTTTTATCTATTCTCTTATTGGCTCCCCACATTTCCAGACTTGGGTTGATCATGTATCTGTCTGTTGTTTCCAATTGTTATGAAAACATCTGGTTGAAGTATTCTGCCCCCTTATAAACGAGGATCCAAACTTAATTCATGGTAGAGGGCAGAGGAAGTCTCTAAATTAAAAGCATATTATCTCAGTAACATGGACTTTGAATACTAAATGGCTTCTGTTTGTAACCATTTGATGACTACAGAACATTTATTTATCCCAAATCTTAAAGATTTTGTTCTTTTTGGTTAAAAAGAAATGATTCTGTTTAACTTGTTTCTCTTAATCTGGGAGATCCTTTTATGGGCCATGATGTAAATAAAATAATAGTACTTGTGAGATTTAAATTGGAAAGTGTATCAGGTGAATCAACTTAATTTCTTTATCCAAAGTATGTGCTTGAAAGCATAACATTAGTAAATTTCCATGGAAGGATAACCATGTATGTGTAACCAGGATTGATGGGAAGTATATTGTTCTATTTTTGTTTTTGCTCTTCCATAACTGAAAAAGGAGAAAGTAAGGGATAATAAGAAGAGAGACCCATGTACCAGTTTTTCAGACTTTTCTTATAGTTTTTGGTAAAAATTCAAAGCAAGACAGAAAACAATTATACTTCTCTTCAATCCTTGATATTAGCAGATACAAAAATAAAATGGTTTCCTAGAACTTCAAGATTTTGTCTTGTGTAGTCAGTGCAATAATTCCAGTCAAAGATCAAACTGATAAAAATGAAATAAAAGTTATAATGTTTAATACTTAAGTTTGGCAGGTATATTTTGAACTCAGACATAACTGGACTAAATATTTCTATAACACAGAAATATTGGAAATATAGAAAATCATGTGAAAGTATCCCTAAGAAATTATCCAAACTATACATATTAATAAGTTTAAGAAAACTTCACATAAATTAATAAGTTTAAGGAATTCTTTTTGATTATATATTTTTATATATTATATATATTCTATATGTCTATTATATATTATATATTTTTAAATTATATATGAACCCTTTCTAGGACAGTAGACTAGAGGGATTATTTTTTATTTTGTCTGAATCTCCAGTGCTTAGCACACTACCTGACATATAATACTTAATAAATGCTATTTTTAAAAATTGGATTTGTTTAAAGCTTAATTGAACATCGTGAAAAACCAACTATCATATTCTCTCAAAAAATGTCCTTTAGTGTTGTTGTCAGATATTAAAGATTAAATTGGTTGAACTGTGTGTCTTGCATCCTTAGAACTTTTCTATAATATTCAGTCACTTAATCTTGGTCCCAGAGAAGAGGTGAGAAAATGTAGTTGCTTTTTTCTATGGAGGGGTAAGAGATTGACTATAGGAGTAGAATATTGCATTTGTTATCAAACCCAGTCACTGCTTATCAAATAAATACTATCTATGACAGATTTTACATAATAGAAGATACAATGAGCTAAACAATTATTTCCTGAAGAAACAAAGAGAATACTTGAGAAACTTTGATTACCACCTTGAGAGAACTGAATCTGATGACTGTGTTTCCAAAATTGAGAAGCAGTTTTAGTGATAATTAATAGTAACTTCAACTGTAAGCTTTTTCACAGTCAGTATAACACAAATTATTTATATCTTGATTTTACTGCTATATTGTTAATAAAAAAGTATAGCCAGTGGGGACAGCTGGGTAGCTCAGTGGATTGAGAGCCAGGCCTAGAGATGGGAGGTCCTAGGTTCAAATCTGACCTCAGACACTTCCTAGCTGTGTGATCCTGGGCAAGTCACTTGACTCCCATTGCCTACCCTTACCACTCTTCTGCCTTGGAACCAGTATACAGTATTGACTCTGAGACAGAAGGTAAGGGTTTAAAAAAAAAGTATACCCGGAAACATTGATGTTTATTAAAATCCAAGTCTCCCCTAGAGTTAGTTATCCCAAGTACTGGGGACAGAATGGTTTTGTTTTATCATATACTAATATCAATTTTGAAAGAAGTCATTAGTAAAGTGCCCAGGAATCTATTTATTGGTTTGGTACTGGTTAATATTTTATGATAAGTTGGATAAAAAGATAGATGACATCAAGTAGATACTATCTCTGAAAGATTTTACATGCTAGAAGATGCAGTGAGCTAAAATACTTTATAGTTTACAGTCAATAAGCATTTATTGTCCCTACTAAGGGGCAACTAGGTGGCCCAGTGGATAGAGAGTCAGGGCTGGAGATGGGAAGATCCTGCCCAATTGCCTAGCCTTTACCACTCTTCTGCCTTGTAACCAACACTTAGTATTGATTTTTCCTAAGACAGAGAGTAAGGGTTAAAGATAGACACACACACACACACACACACACACACACACACACACACATACACACACACACACACACACACACACACACACAGAGAGACAAAGAGAGACAGAGAGAGAGAGACAGAGAGACACAGAGTCAGAGACAGAGACAGAGACAGAGACAGAGATAGAGAGAAGGAGAAAGCCTAATATGTGCCTGGTACTGTTGAGCACTAAGGGTATAAAATGTGGCTATGTCTCTGTGGCTTCCAGAGAGGTCAGAATAGAATTATTCAGCATATCTTCCTCCCATTCTTCTTCATGGCAGATTTTGAGTTCTACCAGAAGGGGAAACAGGAGGGCAGGGCCAGAACTTGGATCCTCCATTATCCTCAGAGAGAGGTACTGGCTTAGAATTAAATACTGTTTGTCTAGGGGAAGTAACTCTAAAGTTTTAGCTAAAGTCCTGATCACTATTATTCAATGGGGAAAGGAGAGCCCCATGCTTGACCTCCTCACCAAATGTTCCATAATGAACACATAGTAAGTAACAAGTAATTTAAGTCACTAGCAAACCAGAAGTCAGAGAATGTATACGTATGAGAATGTATACTAGACAGTATAGACCAGTGATTCCCAAAGTGGGCACCACTGCCCCCTGGTGGGTGCTGCAGCGATACAGGGGAGCTGTGATTTATCTTTTGCATTTATCTTTCCTATTAATTGCTATTAAAATTTAAAAAAAATTAATTTCCAGGGGGCTAAGTAATATTTTTTCTGGAAAGGGGGCGGTAGGCCAAAAAAGTTTGGGAATTGCTGGTATAGACTGAAGTAGCTCTCCCACTGAGAACAAGGTAACAACTTAACCGAGAGAGTCCAAGATATTACCTCCCTTCAGGAAAATCCGCTGAAGTCTCTGACATAGTCGCGGTGGATAGGGACACGATGGAGACTGCCACCTGCTCTCATGCCAGCTTCTTCCTGGAGTCTTTTTCTCCCTTCAACAAAAGATAGAATAGCTCACTGTCTCTCTCAGAGCTGGAAGTCAGAAGAAGCCAAAGAGACTGACAAGTCAGGGATCTCTTCTCTCTGACTGTCACCAACTCTGTCCCACATCTCACACAGGCCTAGGACATTTGAGAGAGTCATCCCTATGGGCTTTCGGGTATGGATACAAAGAAAAGCAAAAGCAAATCCTCAATCATGAGGAACTCACAGCTTAATGAAGGAGACAACATGACTGCAACGATATTCAAAGAAAAATATATATAGGTTGATCAACAGAGGGAAGACATTAGAAATAAGGGGGACAAAGAAAGGCTTCCTGTAGAAAGGATTCTACCTGGAACTTGACAGAAGCCGGGGGAAACCAGCTGGCAGAGAAGAGGAGGGGGAGAATTCTGAGCAAAGAAGATAACTAGTGAAAATGTCTAGAGTCTGGAGATGGAGTATCTTATCCAAGGAACAACAAGAAGACGAGAGTCTTATTCATTTTTAAACCCAATTTTACAAATGAGGAAACTGTGGCTATATCTACGTGACTTCAAAATCATCTAGGTAAGAACTGAAAAATTCAGTCCATCATCCAAATTCTTGTCAGAATGCAGTCACGAAAGGCTTGAGATCAAATCCCATCTGCGAGCAGTAGCTATGATGTAGCTTACCTATGTAGGTGACTAGAATTCTGGACAAATCACTTAATGTCTTTAGGTCCTAAGATTACGATAAAATTTTGTAAGTTTTAAAGTGCTCTGCAATAGATATGCTAGTTATTTTTACTGCTATTCATTCAATTCTTCTAATCTTTTTTAGTGGCATTCAGAAACAAAATATTGGTGGATAAGTTGTTTTCCTGCTATAATTCTTTTGCAAATAAAGTAATGTTTTGCAATTACTTTATCCACATGCATAATAGTATATTATGCATGTGGATAAAGTAATTGTTTTTTTAAAAATATTGAACAAATATGTAGAAATGTAAGCTTATTCTATGTAAGCTTATTCATTGAAAGCGTCCTAGGTACAATTTTAATAGCAGACAGGATGACAAGAATAATATCTACCACACACACACATGCGTGTGCGCACACATATACATACACACACAGAGAAACAGAGTCAGAGATATATAGAGATTCAGAGAGAGGTAGCATATAAAAATATGGTTTATCTCCTAGACATGGTCAGGGAGACAGAGAGACCCATAAGGAAAAGTGAACTGAGAACACAAGCATTCATCTCACTGCTACTGAGGTCACCAAGGCTTCATCTTTTTTTTTTTTTTTTTTTAAATCCTCACCTTCCATCTTAAAAGAGAAACTGTGTGTTGGTTCCAAGGCAGAAGAGCAATAAGGCCTAGGCAATGGGGGTCAAGTGACTTGCCCAGGGTCACCCAGAGAGGAAATGTCTGAGGCCTGATTTGAACTTAGGACCTCCCATCTCCAGGCCTGGTTCTCCATCTACTGAGCCACCCAGATGCCACCACAGGGCTTCTTTCTTATTGATGCAGCTAGTCAATTAGTTTGGAGCTGCTAATAGTCCTAACTGGTGTTAGAATTCATCTACCATCAAACACACATGCCATCCCTCCTATACAACTGAGGATATGTTATACTAGACTCATCCCATATTGTTCATCCTCTGAATTGCTTTGTAAAGGTCATTTTCCATGTCTCCCACCACAGAGAATCTTTTTATTTTACTGAAATATTTCAACCCTTTGCCCCTTTAAAAATTTGCCCTCATTTCCCCCTCTCTTAAGCAGAATATCAGTGTAGCTTGATTACCATTGCTTTCTTTTGAAATAATGTTTCATTAAAAACTACTTATCCGCAGAAATTTTTTATGTTTTTGATCGGAGGACAATTCTGCCTTTTAATTTTATTTGTAATGTTTTATTCTGCCAGGGCCAAGTCTTTCTTCCATAATCAGTCTGTTGCAGTCATGGGGCATTGTGAATCCAGAATGCTTTTTTTGTTGATGCCACTAACATATTATGCGTGTTTTGATGAGATTATGTTCATGTGCAATTGATTTCGATTTATTGTATGCTGTTGCCTAGATATCTACCAATTGTTAATATATGAATACAATGAGTTTTAACTGTTGCATTGCCACTACTTTATCTGCTTTTTTGTTTAGTTTACCAGCATTCATAGCATATAACATTGCCCAATGGTGTTATTTTTGCACAATATTGAATGCTTTGTGTTTTTGCTAACATTTCTGGTTTACTATAGCCTATAATCATGGGGTAATCTCTTGAGAAGAAATGGGAGCAGACTTGATTGCAACATGTTGTTGTCTTATGCATGTAGAGACCCATACGGGCCGCCCAGTATTAGGAGACATAGAGCAGAGGACTGAAGAGAGCATTTTTATATAGATTATGTATATGTGACCCTTACTGTATACACAGGGCATCCCAAAAGCTATTATTTGCTGTTCTCTCTCTCTCCTCATAATCCTATATTGGACGTATAGAAATTTATGTATATATACACATTCATGGCCTATACCATATTTGTGTATGAATGTATTCATTATATATGCTATATTGCATGATATATACACATTATGCATAACACCGATCTATTATTATATATGCATGTAACATATTATATACATATGTAGAATGTATGCATACATTACAGACACACACACACACACACACACACACACACACACAATCAGCTAGCTGGTGCATTGGGTAAGAGTCAGGAAGACCTGAGTTTAAATCTGTCCTCTAACGCTTTCTAACTGTGTGACTCTGGTCAAGTCACTTAACCTCTGTTTGCTTCAGTTTCCTCCTCTGTAAAATGGGGATAATAATAATAATAATTCTCTTCCATAGAAGTTGTGAGGATCAAATGAGATAATAATGTTAAAAATCTTAGCATAGTACCTGGCCCATGTTAAGCTCTCTATAAATGTTACTTATCATTATTATTACTATCATCGTCATTGTATGTACACACACTAAAGATAATATGTATATCTTATTCTAACTGACTGATACACACAGCTCTGTCTGTTTCTTTTTTTTTTTTTTTTTTTTAGGATTTTATAAATCTATTTAATGAATTTGCCAGGCAGTAAGGGATAGTATAGGGGAATCAGTCTCTAAGCCTACAGGACTTTAATTGAAGCTCCATTTCCATCATTACTGTCACTCTGAGCAAATCATCTAAGCTATAAGTGCACCTAGAAAACCTTCCTTGGGCTAGAAATTGCAGAACATTTGCTGTTTTGCTTTGATACTAGGAATTTCCTCATTGGAATTTTCCTATTCAAGTAAAAATTCAGATCTATATCAAAATGATCATAAACTTAACCATAGCATCAGCATTTTCATTGGTGTCTTCATGCCTGTCACTCCCACATTTAGTCAACAGAGCTTCAGTTCCATCTGTCATCATTTTTGAATGAGTTAACTCTTTCAGATTGCATGGCTCTTCCATCATGGAAGTCTCTAGGAGGTCATTGTTTCTTGCTTCTTCCATTTCAGATCTCATCTGTGAAGATTTTCTTCTATTTTTAAAGCCTGATGACTAAAAGCATTTTCTAAACAACATTTTAAGCTCAGGATTAATCAGAAACTGGGTAGCATTTGATAGAAGTGTATCTACTCCCCCAGTCTCCTTCCACATCATCAAACGTCTGGTAGGGGGGGCGAGTTCCAACACAGTCAGTGTATCCATGAAGTTACTAAGCTGTTTGTGAATGGTGCTGCTGCTGAGCTCCTTCACTGGGTCAATAAGTAGCTTCTTCTTACGTTTGCTTTTCCTTCTCCGTGCAATATCTTCAAGATTAATTGGATCAAGGGTAAATTCTTCTTCTTCATTTATCATTAACATAGTTCCATTCATTTGCTGATTGTCAGGTGGATTTACAGACTCTGGATATATAGATTCTGAATTGCATACTTCTACAACTACTGAATCAGGTGATTCAAGAGGTTCGGGAGGCAAAGAAATTTCTCCATCCAAATTGAAGTCTTCCAACAGAATATTGTGGTCATCTTGTAACAGCTTATCAATCATATCCCCTACAGTTCCTTCATCCCCGAATCCATCTCCACTGACATACAATGCGGATTTTTCTTCAAGAAGGCTTGAACCACTGTGTCTAGTCAAAATTGTACTGTTATGTACCAATATATTGTCATCAAAGAAGCTTTGTCTCCGAAGTAGTTCAGATTCATCACCAAAACTCCCAGCTTGAAAAAGGAGATCATAACTGTAATCTTCTTTAAGTGTAATGTCTTCAGCTTTGCTCTGGTTCAGACTAAAGTGTTCAGAAACATCAATAGCATTCACAGTGGGCAACTGGGTATCAAAGTCATGAAATTCTTCTGGCAATGTGATAGAATTATAAGCAGCTTCAAAATTTTCTTCTGGAAGATCAACTAGTCCTGAGCGAAAGGTCATCTTCATTTTAATGAAAGCTTCATTGCAATCTGCCAAAAGGTATTTTGCTTTCCTGTGATAGATTCGAACCACTCCTAACAGCAAATGGCCTGATGTTCGCAGTGCAATTTTTACCTTAGGTGATATGATTTTTTCAATAGTTGCCTCTAAATTACATTCAAATATATGGGCTTTTGTGAGCTTCTTCTCCCAGTGAGCTGCAAGCCATATTTTGGCCAATGGCCCTCGCTTGCTCATAAGCAACTGTGTATAGAACATGTTGCCTGTATTTTGTAGTTGGATTTAATGAGCTTTTCATCTTTCTCTTGATATCTGTGGTTGAGTGTCAAACTTTCCAATTAGTCCCAGTCTCTTTTGTGCAAAAACTTGGAATTCTTCAATTTTGTTGAATGCCCATACTTTCCCCTGAAAGTATATGGTTAGTTTCGCTGGGTAGTTGATTCGTGGCTGAAGGCCCAGCTCTCTTGCCTTTCTGAATATTGTATTCCAAGCCTTGCGTTCTTTTAGTGTTGAGGCTGCCAGATCCTGTGTGATCCTTATTGGTGCTCCTTGATATTTGAATTGTCTCTTTCTGGCTTCTTGTAAGATTTTTTCTTTGACTCGAAAGCTCTTCAATTTCGCTATTATATTTCTGGGTGTTGACTTTTCTGGGTCCAGTTTAGAGGGTGTTCTATGGATCCTTTCAATGTCTATATTGCCCTCTTGTTGTAGAACTTCAGGGCAATTTTGCTGAATAATTTCTTTGAGTATGGAGTCCATGTTTTTATTAATTTCTGCCTTTTCTGGAATACCAATGATTCTCAAGTTATCTCTTCTAGACCGGTTTTCTTGGTCTGTCACTCTCTCCTTGAGATATTTCATGTTTCCTTCTATTTTATCAGTCTTTTGACTTTGTTTTATTTGTTCTTGTTGTCTTGAGAGATCATTGGTTTCTAAATGTTCGATTCTAGCCTTTAAGGACTGGTTTTCGGCTCTAATGTTTTGGTTTTCCTTTTCAATCTGGTCATTTTTGGTCTTCAGTTGTCTTGTCTCACTTTCCAATTGCGAAATTCTGCCTTTTAAACTGTTATTTTCTTGCCAGATTTCTTCCATCTTCCTCAGCATTTCATTTTTAAACTCTTCCATAACTTGTGACCAGCTTTCATTTTTTTGGGGAGGTTTGGATTTTTGTTTTCCCTCCTCTGTTGTCTGGATTTTCTCTGTGTAGAAGTTGTCCAGTGTTCCTGAATTTCTCTTGATGGTCTTTTTCTTCTGGACTTCCTTATTGCTGGCCATTGTTAGCCCCGCCCCTTTTCCGCTTTGTCTTTGCACTCCTGGGCCTTGCAAGCTTGGGGGGGGGGAGCCTCCGGTCTCCTTGTCCTCGGGGTCAGGCCTCCTGGTAGTTCCCGGTCTGCCCCTCTGCCCGAGTTTCCTTCAGCAGTCTTTGGGGCTGCTTCCACAGCCACGCTCAGGTCTGCACCGGGTCCTCACTGGAGGTCCAAGCCTGGGCTGGAGATCTTTATTCAAGCCTAGGGCACTGCCTTTGCCTGCGCTGCTGCTCTTAGGGCCCTGCTTTCACCCCCGCAGAAGGTAGTGAAAGTCCATGGGCTGGAGATCTTTATTCGCCCCTGAGGCGATGCCTTCAGTGCTTGGGAAAGGCCGAGTTTTAGGGGCCTTTGTCCCGGCTGGAGGTGGTGCCTTCACCCACGTGGGGAAAGTCCCAGCCACCTGGGGTCCCTCGTCTTGCAGCGCACAGGTACGGGCTCAGGGGCTGCCAGTGATTATCTGGTTGCCCCAGTCCTGTTTACCCGCTTGTGCGGTGTGGGGGGTGGGGGAGGGGCTTCTTCCTCTCCTGTTTTAGTGTGAACTGTTTCACCCCTTTAAAGTGTGGAAATGCCCCGATTCTGCGTACCTTCAATGCTGCGCCCTGTTGTGGGGTTCCTTCGTTCCTCTGGACTCGTTTTTATTTCCCCTTGAGGGGTCCTGTGTGGTTCGGTCAGGAGAGATCGAGCAGCTGCTCCTTACTCTGCCGCCATCTTAACCGGAAGTCCCTCTGTCTGTTTCTATAGAGAGTATATATCAATATATATCTATGCACACATAGATAAGTACATGAACATTGAAGAGAAGTGAAACATTTTGGAGGACTGACAAGAAAGGAGGAGGATTGATTGCAAGGCCAAGCAAGTGAAGACCATATAGCAGTGCACCCTTTGAAAAATCTAGAACCATTTGATCATTCAATAAATTCCAGAAACCCTGCTAGTAGGCTCTAGTACCTGGGAATTAATCTGTAGGCCACTGCCTGAAGAGGAGGAAGAACAACTTAAAACAGCTGAAACTCTAATTATCAGTCAAAGTCTGCCAAATAAGAAAATTAGAATCAGGTTTATTCAGAAAACCCTATTTCCCCTGAACATAAGGCACAGTCTGGACCTCATATGTCCGAAGGAAACAGTTCCTGAAAGATGCTCAGGTTCATGGCTGGTTCATTGGTCATAATGAAGAGGGGTAGAGAGATGGAGGTGGTAGAGAGTAGCAGCAGAGTATTGGTGATGGAGCCTGGGAGAAGTTATTCACTCTTAAGTTCATAATGAATGAAGGAAAAATCTTTTGGTCTCTTTGGTTCCTATGCAAATTGAAGTAGTTGTCTGATACTTCCAGTATAGGGAGGGAGCCTCCATTATCCTTCCCTCCTCCTTTCTAAGGAAGCTGTTCACAAAATAGCATAAACGTGCTTGCCTGGGCAAGCTTTGGGCAACCTCAAGTTGCTTCTTCTGTTCTGTACTTCTTTCCTGAGTTTATCTGACCAAACAGCCATGTTGATATGGATATTTTTAGCCTTTGTGGTTACCTTTGAGAATTTAGGAATTCTGGAGTTGAGTATTGCCTGCTGAAGGGAAATGATTTCTGCAAAGGTAGAGTTCTTACAGAAGATGAACCTGCCAAGAGTATGAGCCTTGTCTAAGTGTCCAGAAGATGGTATGCTTTAATTGAGTCTTAGACAAGGCAAACCAAAGTTAGGCAAAATATCTGTTCATTCCTCCCAGAATCTTGGGAATCTTTTACTCACTTTTATTCCCTATCCTCTTGTATAAAAGGAATAACTGAGGCCTCTGGGCCTTAGTGTCCTTTGAAATAAAAGGAGGATGTTTAACTAGATTACATTAAAGATTTCTCCCAGATTTAAATCCAATGCTTATTCGAAGTTAATATTATCAAAAAAGAAATCATAACTGATGCAGAGTGAAATAAGCAGAACCAGGAGAACATTATACACAGTAACTGGAGTATTGTGCAATGATCTAATGTGATAGTCTTTGCTACTAAAAGCAATGCAGTGATCCAGGACAATTCTGAGAGACTTATGAAAAGGAATGCTATCTATCTCTAAAGAAAACTGTTGGAATAGAAATGCAGATGAAAGCATGATTTATCACTTGATTTTTTGGGGTGTATGATTTGGGGTTTTGGTTTTATAAGATTATTCCCTTATAAAAATGAATAATATGGAAACATGTTTTGAATGATAATACATTTACAACCCAGTGGAATTGTTTATCAGCTCCAGGAGTGGGGAAGGAAGAGGAGAGGGAGACAATATGAATCATGTAACTTTGGAAAATTTATTTGTAAATTTGTTATTGGAATAAAATAATTTTTTAAAATTATAAAATGAAATCCTAATAAAAATTATAATCTAAAGGTAGATGCCTTCGTACTAAAGAAACCAAATAGAGGGATAGTTTTGTATAGAACTTTCTATTCTTTGCAAACTAACTGATGATGGGGTGAGGTAAGTCAAGATGGAGGAGTAGAGACAGGAATTTACCTAAACTCTTCCAAATTCCACTCCAAACAACTTTGAAAAAACAGTTATAAATGAATTCTGAGGCAGCAGAGCCAACAAAAGGTCAGGGTGAAACAATTTTCCTGCCCAAGACAACTTAGAAGGAAAGGTCTGTCTCTATGTTGTTAGTGGGTCCTGGAGTGTAGCGTAGTCATGACAACCCTTCATTTTCCAGTTTTTTGGGAGTTTTTTTGCCACCACAAAGAGCGTGTCTATGAATAGTTTTGTACAAGTATTTTTCCTTATTATCTCTTTAGGGTACAAACCTAGTAGTGGAATTGTTGGATCACAGGGTATACATTCTTTTAAAGCCTTTTGCACATTGTTATAGGTGAATTTGGGAAAGGTGTTAGGTTAAAGGGATTTTGAAGGGATGTTGTCAGGGACTTGCTAGGTAGGTAATATGGGTTGCAGGTAGGATGGAATAGTGAGATTCAGGATGTAATATGAGGCTGAAGTCCGGGAGTATAACACTAAGGTAACAAAGATTTCCAGTGAGAGGATGAATTAATCTAAACAGGCAGAGAGCAGCAGGGTTTATAGACGAGGACTTAGACTAAAGACAAACTGAGGAAATAGACTGAATTGAAATTAACTACAGGCTTTAGTTAATTTCACAGGAAGGGACTTATTTTGCAGTTACACCTTCCTTCAAGATGGATATCGGGCTTCCCTTCAAGCCCAGAGTATGTTGGTTCTATTCCTCTTTTTCCCTTTTCTTACTAATTAACTGACAAAGTAACTAACAGGTCTGTTTAAACACAAAAGGGGTTTATTGTCTTCTCAGGTTCAATTGTCAGGTAAAAGGAATTAAAGGAAGCCCTAACAGTTGCTTAAAGAAACCTCAGGTGGGGGAAGGGAAGCAGAGATGGAGTTTGAGCAAGGTCCTGCCTTAGCTCAGCTCTCAAGGTGATCTTGAAATCTAAAGGGAATATGATGATGACTACCTAACCTCTCTAGATAAAGTACTACAAGAATATAGCTAAACCCTCACAGATTTGAAACTACTCTCTGATTTAATCTCCTTATTCACTCCTCACAGACATTTAGGTAAGGGAAAGGAAGGTAGGGAAATGAGGTAGAGCATGGAGATACAAAGGGTTTATCTACATTAACAAATCTCAAAAAACACTCCAAAGCTAGGCTAAGTTTTTCAATCTCAAGAAGGAGAAGAAGCAGCTCAGCTGGCCCTGGTTCTCTCCACGAGGTCCCAGGTCCAACTGAAACTTTCTCCCAAGATTCTAAACTCTTAACTGACATTAGAACTCAGCCAAAGCCTGCAAAACTGTTATGACCCCCCTCTCTCTGTACTACAACATAATTCTATATAGCCTTCCAGAATGGCTAGACTGGAGCAGAATCTTTTAAGTTTCAACTGAAATAAAGTAGGAGTAGGAATTAATATTTCAGATAAAGCAAAACCAAAAATAGACTTAATTAAAAGATATAAACAGCGAAACTATATATATATATATACATATATATATATACATACATTTTTAAAAAGTACCATAGACAATGAAATGAGAGCAATACTAAACATATATGCACTAAATGCATCCAGATTTTTAAAGGAAGATATCACTCTTATTTAGTTGTGCTAGAAATGAAAACTATAGCAATAAAAAAAGAAGAAATGGGGGGCGGGGGTAGCTCAGTGGATTGAGAGTCAGACCCAAAGACAGGAGGTTCTAGGTTCAAATCTGGCCTCAGACACTTCCTAGCTGTGTGACCCTGGGCAAGTCACTTGACCCCCATTGCCTACCCTTACCACTCTTCTGCCTTGGAGCCAATACACAGTATTGACTCCAAGACGGAAGGTAAGAGTTTAAAAAAAAAGAAGAAGAAATGAAAAGAATTAGAAAAGGCAATGAGGAAACTAAACTATTGCTTTTTACAGATGATATGATGGTATTTTGGGGAAATTCTAGAAAATCAATTAAGAACTAGTTGAAATAATTAACAACTTCAGGAAAATTACAGGATATAAAATAAAACCATGTAAACGATAAGCATTTTTATATACTAAAGTCTAGCAGGAAGAGATAGTAAGAAGTACTTATGATGGAAAATCTTATCCACCTCCAGCAAAAGAACCGAGGGAGTCTGAATTCATATCATAGCATACTTTTCAAAAAAAAATATTTTTCTTGGTTTTATTTATTTATTGGTCTGTCTTTTATTTTGCAACAAGGCTCTTATTTGCAATATGTTTTCCATGACTTCACACACAATATATATAAAACTGCTTACCTTTGCAGAGAGGCTGGAGTAAAGGGAGATGAAGAGAGAATTCGAGACTCAGTTTTTTTAAATGAATGTAATTGAGAAAAATCAAATAAAACACAAAATTCCTCCAAACCTCTAAACCAAATAACGAATGCCTTAACATAAACACAGGCCACAATATATGCTTTAATTTCAACAAATAAGTTATACTGGAATGGGTACATTAACATAGACAAAAGAGTTTCCCCATAATCACCTAGACCAGTGATGTGCAAACTTTTTAAAGAGGGGGCCAAAGGAAAGGAAATGCTCATCCAGCAGTCTGTTGCTAAGGCAACTCTTTCGAAGTTTCGTTGTATTGTATCCTACTCATTGTATTTGTCAGATGAGGAATAATGTCTCACGGGGTGATACAACATTTCAGGGGGGCCTCATCTGGCCCGTAGTTTGCCCATCACTGACCTAGACCATAACATTAATGCATAAAAATGTAAAACTATGTTTTTAAGATATTCCATCATAATTATTGCTCATAATCTCCAAATTACAAGAAAGGAACAGTTTCCACAATACAGAGACCTAGTGGAAGGAATCAAAGCCATACAGGAACAAAAAAAATATATATCATTGTTATCATCTTGTATGTTAGATGCTTTCAATAAACATGAAATAACTGATATAATTTTTATTTAATTACAAAAAGGAAGCATTTTATCTGGTTGCACAATTATCTAATTTTAAAAAAGTAACAATAACTTGTTAACATCATCATCATTTCATTATTTTTATCTTGCTTAATGGAATTCAGGAGTTCTGGATATGTCAATATGCTGGTCTTGTTATATTAATCCGGCCCTCTTCAAAAGCTTTATGAAAATCAATTTAACATGGATGACAAGAATTCTGATAGCACAAGAAGGAAAGACACATTGAAACAAATCAGAAATACTAATCCCTCATCTGCTGAAAATGCGTCAGTGAAGATGATGTGGATCAAATAAAGTAGGCGAACCATGAATACACTGTGGTTCAGAGACATTCAATGATTTGCTGATAGTCACACACATCCTTTCCTGCTCTAAATGTCTGATCGAATGTATGGCATTTTATTCCAATTAGACATATTAAATTCGTTTAACATGCATCAATTTAGATGGCACATAAACCATGTGATAGGAAGCAATGTCTAAATCAATATTCCTTTGTAAGTGCCTGGCCCCAGTTGGAGTCCAGGAGCTTCAAACCTGATCTAATTCAAATTCAATGAGATTTAAATCAATGTGCCATCAGAGAATCTCATGGGATAATCCTAGCCCATAATACTTTAAGACATCCCAACCCCATCAAAACAAATAAAAAAAAAAATTATATGTCAGTTGATAGACTAAATGAGGAAGTTAGTAGCAGAATTTGGAGTAAGTCATGACCAAATGTGAGATTGTCTTCATTTTCTCTTGGCTGTCCACAGAAAATAGGATATGGGTGTATTTTTTTTTTTTAAGTTTGTCTTATGTCTGTTTGGATGCGAATGAACTCCTTAGTTCTAAGATCTATCCATCTATTCATTACCATTCCTAATATCCAGCGAATGCCCAAAGATGACAAGGATTTCTTTATTTCCTGTAGAATTCCCATTCTTTCTGAAAGACTAGGAAGAGTTAGTTCTCCCTAGATTAATTTTGCAACAGGGTACAGTATATATTCTATAGAATTAAAGAAAGGAAGCCACCAATTCTTGTAAACAGTGTTGCCAGATCTTGTAAAAAGATAACATGTATCCTCAAATTTGAGAAGGAAAAAACTGAGCAGCAGAAGTTCAACATTTATTGACCAGCTTGCTGATGATGAACATACAGACATCCTTGTGACCTTTCTGACTTTGCACTCTGGACACACAGTCCACTATGTTTTCTTTTGTGCCATGTACTGATATTTCGGAAAAGTAATGATTGAACTCCAAGTCCTATAAATGAAGAGAAATTGACAACCATCAGTGGTGATGTCCCCAAAATGTCAGTGAAGAGCAGAGCAGGTATTATGCACTCAAATAACATCAGAAAGCATCTGACCTCCCTTACCTCCAACTTCCCTACCAAAGGTACTGAACTTGACGTCAGAGCTCTAGTTAAATGCCCCAGGTTTCGCCAACCTGGCCAACTTGCTATTTTCGACAAAATGACATTCCACTTCCTAATAGAATATGGTGGAGCAGCTACATGGCATACCAGGCCTGGAAACAGGAAGTCCTGGGTTCACACCTGGCCTCAGGCATGTTCTAGCTGTGTGACCCTGGGCGAGTCACTTAACTCCAATTGATTAGCCTTTGTCAATCTTCTGCCTTGGAATCAATATTTGCTATCTATTCTGAGAGGGTAAAGGCTTAAGAAAAACAGAATATGGCCAGTCTATATAAGTAAGTATACTTTGGACTATTATGTGAATCAAGGATATCGCTGTTGACCACACAGTTGGAGATAAGAGGAGCCATGCTTACCTGAAGCAGGAGTGTGTCTTCCATGAATATCCTTTCTATGCTACAGCCAAGTAAAGACCTTTTTTTATTATTAACTTTTTATTATTATGGCTTATGTATGAATGCCTCATTTCATTCCATTCCTGGACCAGTCTGAGTCAGATCTGGCTCAGAACAATTAAGAACACAGTTCTCCCTGGCAACTTCTGTTTACAAGAGTGCAATCAACCTGACAGAGATGAATAGGCACATGACACAGGATTAAATTGTCAAAAATCCATCCCATGACAGGATGCTGTCACATTTTTTCTTGTCTTCTACTGCATCTTTATCAAATATTTAAACATCTATCAATATAATTGCATAGACACTTAAACTTAGGGCAGAGAGAATTTGAAAGATCATAGTCAGTTGATGAGAAGCTGTCAATCAGTATAATAATAATCGACATTTCCTTAGCACTTTACATACATTATCTCATGCAATTCTTACCACAACTCTGGGAGCTAAACATTGTAGAAATCATGCTATGCAGACTGGTACAATATTTATGCACGTCTCTAGGTGGCAAAGGTGATGACATTTTCTTTCCTGATTTTCAAGGAGAGCTCTAATTTTCATCAATGCCATTTTGGAGGCTGTCTTTTTGTGTTAAGAATTTATGAAAACATTGTTACCTCAGATTTATCTTGAATTAGATTCCCATTCATCATCTACAACCCTCTCCCTTCCCCATGATTGGGAACTTAGGATAATCATATATGTTCAAAAGAACAAGAAGGATCATAATTGGAAAAGTATGGCAAAGTAGATGGAGGACCTTAGGCGAGGAAGACACGGACAGTTGGAGGAAGGAAAGAGAGTAAGTTGTTATTAAGTGCTTATCATGGGCCAAATGCTGTACTAAGAGTGTTATAGATATTATCTTATTTGACCTTTACTAAAACTCTTGGAAGTAGATGCTATTATAAGCCTCATTTTACAGTTGAAAAAACTGAGGCAGACAGAGGTTAATATTTTATTATTAGGTAATGACTTGCACAGGGTCATACAGCTAGCAGGTATTTGAGGTCACATTTGAACTCAGATCTTCCTGACTCTACTCCCAGTGTTCTATCCACTGAGTCAACTCCTGCTTCAGACACTAACTCTGAACCTCAGTTTCCTTATTTATAAAATAGAATGGGGATAGCACTTGCTCACAAGGTTATTGAGGGACAAATGAGAAAATAAATCTAAATATATGATAAACCTTAACATACTATATCAATATGTGCTACCATTATGCCTAACTTATATTACTTAAACTACCTTGCCCACAGATGTAAACATATAACAATAAACACATTTTCTTTTTCTTATTTATAATATTTATTGATGTTTTATTTATTTTTATCACAGATACTTCTCAGTGACTCTTCTTCCACATTCCTGCCCTAAACACACAACCCAAACCCTTTCAAATCAAACACATTTTTCCATGTCTAGAAATAAATGTCACTTTCTGCATTTCTTATATACTACTTCTTCATTAAGAAATAAGTAGCTTACTTCATTGTCAGTCCTTGGGTTCCTTTATGGCCAAGGGAGGCACTTTCAATTCTTGAATCCTGACACTAGGATGTTTTCTAAGAGTGCTTTTGAGGGGAGAGTTTAAATGCTTTACAACTGACTCTGGGGGAAAAAACTTGGCCATGGCATACTTTTAACACCTTCTCCATTTTCTTGTCTAGACAATAAAACAATACATTTTACCCTAATTTGTAAGGTTAGCAATCTGTAAATTTAACAATTGACTCCTTTAAGCCAGTTGAGCTGACTCTAGAAAACCCAAATAACTGATCTCTAGAATATCTTATTAAAGTATTTTTCCCTCCTTTTTTTTGGCATTTGGTATCATCTTGTTTAAATGAACAAATATTGAAATATGTAGTCAATCAGTCAAATCCCAAGAAAAATAAGGCAAGGTGTTTATTTTTATTGTTGTTTTTTTGTAGTCATTTTTAGATGTCTCTAACTCTTTGTGATCTCATTTAGGGCTTTCTTAGCAAAGATCCTAGAGCAGTTTGCCATTTCCGGTTCATTTTATGAAAGAATAAACTGAAGTCAATAGGGTTAAGTGACTTGCCCAAAGTTAGTTTTGTAATGAAATAGATATGGGGATTTAAGTTTTGCAAAATTTTTGAGCAGAAAGGAAAAGCAGATTAAATGCAAACATTCACAGTCTTAAAGCTAACATTTGCTAACTACAACAAAGTAATAAATTCTATGTACTTTTCTAATTTCATGAACTAACAACAAAAGTATCAACTAAGAAAATTTCTGCAATCTAAGCTTCTAAATTCTAATTCATTTTCCTAAAGTTAGTATACCAATATATTAGTACACTTATGTCTATGTTAGAAGCATTAGTAAGAATAAGTAAGCCTAATACTATTTGTAAGTCTTTTTGGTTAAACCATAGACTTAAGCTAAGTACAAATATTTACAAGAAAGTTGAGAAAATTCTGTCCCTGTTCTAACTTATCAGACTAACTAAGCTGACCTTGTGTGTTAGTAAAACTTATTGCTAAGGATTAGTAAGCAAACATTTACATATTTACATTATTTACAAGAAATGTCAGGTGATTTGAGTAGAAGGTGTCTGAATCAAAGAGGAAAACTCTGTGCTAAGGCAGACAAATCCTTCTCTCTAAAGTGTAAGTTAGTATTTCACATGTAGATGTGAAGTCAGAAAAATGTTCTATGTGTTGTCCAGTGTGACCTACTGTATAATGAAGTGTTATATACTCACTCCTCTGGAATTCTTCCGCAAACTGCATGTACTGTGTGGATGGAATTCTAAAGTGTTGGGTGCAGTGAGAATTCTGTTGGGTGTAAGTTGTGTTCTCCGAATGCATGGGTTCAACGTTGATCCGATGCCCCTCTTCACAGTGTGGTTATTGTCTCATACACTAATTATGTATTCGGGTCACAGGTGTCTTTTGTAGTCCTCGGGATTGCTGTCCTTGTGATGATCTGCAAAGTCAGCAACGCTTCACTTGTGTTGTTTGATGTTACCCACACGCTTGTCAGAAGATTCTAGGTTCGACTCTTACCTGGCTCACCAGAAATGTAATGAAATAAAAGGCAAAATTGATATGAGGATATGTGGGGAGGAATAAATGGGAATATATATGAGGTAAGAGATGAATGGGGAGTATAGGAAAGGATGATCAGGGAGTATGGGAAGGGCTGCTCAAACAGGCTAGTCACTGAGGCTAGAGATAGAGGATAGGTACTGGGAGGAAATAGGCTGGATCCTTCAGGCAGGGGGCTATCTCTGTGATACCAGAAGAATGGAGTCAGCCAGAAGTAATATGGGTCTGGCTGAAAGGTTTTGTTGTTAATTTCTCAGGTCCCTTGAGGGAGGAGACAAGAGGCTCCTCCCTGTCAGTGAAACTGAAATCTACAGGAAGTCTTGGCTAGCTACTTCCTGCTCAAAATGGACGCCCAGGTTTGTCCTAAAGAAATACAAGTAAAGTTATTCCTTCCCTCCTCAGTTTTGCCCTAATATCAAGTATAATGATTCACCAGAGACTTTTGTGTAGATATCAAAGGGGATTTATTGATGTCAGGGATAAGCAGAGGGAAAAAGGATTTGAGGGTTTTGTAACTGCTGCTAGGGAGAAAGCTCTAACAGTTTTCCCCTGAGCCCCACCCCCAAGCTGGTTCAACATTCTAAACCTTTCTAACTGACAAACTGTTACAGTTGGTTTGCAAAAGCAAGGGCTTTTGCTGCCACCCTGCATTACAGTTTCTGAGGTCAAATTTGAACTCAGGAAGATGTCTTCATAACTTCAAGCCCAGTATTCCACCCACTGTGCTAACTAGATACTGAGATGTTTATTATCTCAGTACTAGTATTGCCACTTATGCCTTGGTGGGAGAAAAGAAATGGACAATAGATATTAATGTTTTATTTTTATTTATACATTAGAATGTACCAATTGAAAGAAATATAAGTAATACAATATATATGTATTTAAAAAACCTCATTTAAAGAAACATGTGGAAATGTAGTCATCTTTTGTGTGGAGTTTCTATATATAGGAAATAACATACTAAATAAAACAAGTATATTTCCTCAGTTCCTCACATTGTATTTCACAGAATTATTTTTAAGAATTTATCAGTACCTATAATTCTCATATTCAGCAACAAAATTGATCAAACTACAACCCAGGAGTCATTCAATAAAAGAGATATTTTAATGCAATGAGAAATAACCCTCTCAATTGGGTGTCAGAAGACCTGGCCTCTAAGACGTGCTCTGTTACTAATCCTTAGGCAAATTACTCAGACTCTCTAAACCCCTTTATGTGTATCCAAAATGAGACATTTGGATTCATTGGTCTCTAAGGTCCTTTCTAGCTTTAAACAAATTCTGGGACATTAATTTTAGTGTTTACTATGTACAGAGTCCTTTGCCAATATCCTACTCTGAGCCCTCAGCCAAAAAAATAGACAAATATTTATTAAGTGCCTGGTACCAGATACTATAATCACCACTAAGGAAAAAAAAACAACCAAATAGTGCCTACCCTCAAGGAACTTACAGTCTACTGGGAAAAACAGCATTGATATAGCAAAGTTTAAAATGAGAAGTAGAGTGGAAAGAGTCAGAATGTAAAGTGACATCTGGTTTATATTAGTCTGTCCCACCTGAACGAATTATAGAATCTTCAAGTTACAATGGAGCTTCAGAAAAGACTGCAAAGCTAGAGATTCCAAAAGGCAGAGATGAGGAGGGCACACATTCCAGGTATGGGGAACTGACTATGCAGAGGAATGGCAGCCAGAGACTATGTGTCCTTAAACTACATTTAAAACCTTTACCTTCCACCTTAGAATCAATACTGTGTATTGGTTCCAAGGCAGAAGAGCAGTAAGGGCTAGGCAATGGGGGCTAAGTGACTTGCCCAGGGTCACACAGCTGGGAAGTGTCTGAAGCTTAGACTACATTTAGAGAAGCCTACTTTACAAGAATTTGGAGGTGATAGTGCCCCTGCATTCTTTCCTGGTTGAACAACATTTAGATTATGTTCGGTTCTGGACACTAGGTTTTAAGAAAAACATTGATAAATAGGAGACTTTCCAGAAGAAGACAAATAGAATGGTGAAGAGCCTTGTTTCCATGCCAAAAATTGGATGTGTCTAGCATGGAGAAAAGAAAACTGAGGTGGAGGTAGGGGAGGGCAACATAGGAGCCATATTCAAAGTTTTAAAGTACTGTTATCTAAAGGAAGGATTCTATTCATTCTCTTTGCCCCTGGAGGACAGGATCAGGAACAACCTGCAGAATTTGCAGAGATCACTTCCAGCTTGATGTCAGGAAAATCATTATTGTTAGAGCTGTTCAAAACTATAATGGGATACTTTAGAAGGTGACTAGTCCCTCCGCCCCATTGAAACTCTTCAAATGATGGCTGGATGACCATTTTTCTCTTGTGTTAGCATGGAAATTTCTTTTGGATCTGGGTTGGGCTAAAGGGCTCTTGAATTCTTTTCCAAGTCTAAAAATTCTAAAATTCTGTAGAGTAGTAGGATTTGCAGAAGTGATTAATGGAATGGAACTAGAAACTAACATTAGAGTCAAAATGGGAGGATGTTGAGTGTCAGGCTAAAGCAATTATTACTTTGGTCAGTAGGAAATGAAGACCTATGGAAGGCCTACATGAATGAATTCTTGCAGAGTTAGATTAGTTTACAGTCTTTTGAATACTTTTCATTTTACTGGAGATTTTCCATTCAGAAAATGAAAGTCACAGGCCTTTTTTTCCATTAAAAATCCCATTTTTCATTTTTTAGATAGAAACAATCTTTTGCTTGTGTCCTTTGTAAAAGTTGTACACATGTAGATAACAGATGAGTCTACCTTAATTGAGGATAATTAACACTCTTAATTTCTTAATTAATGCTCACTTCTTAAAACTTAATTGTATTAATTTTATTTAAAATTCTGGCTTTAGTTTCCAAAGTGGATGGTAGGATATACATAAATTTTATTATAGTAGAGAACTAAAGCTTGCAACTTGAGAAGAGAAAGATTGATGAGAGTTATTAATTCCCTAAAAAAAATGCATGGAAGATTTTTTTTGGCTCCCAAGAAGAAAAAGTTATATATGCAGAACACTGCAATCAAATACACTCATTTCCCCAAGATAATGTATTTTTATTATGATGATCTATTTTTCCAAAGGACATTAGCTTAGGGATAGATATATAATCTATTCCTCTCTATATTCATACACTTTTTAAGGATTATTGGGATGACAAGAGATAGCTTGGTAGTACAGTAGAGAGAGTGTAGGACTTGGAGTCAGTAAAACCTGAGTTTGTACTCTGCCTTCCTGACTTACTAGTTATATGACCTTGGGTATACCACATAACCTCTCTGGCCTCAGTTTTTTCATCAGTAAAATGGGAAAAATAATAGTACCTATTTCACAAGGTTATTATGAGGATCAAATGAGATAGTATCTGTAAAGAGCTTTGAAAACCTTAAAGCACTCTGTAAATGCTAGCTTTTATTATGACAAAATTTGTACACGTATTCCAGTTTTATGAACAAAGATCCACTTGACATGTCCCTTACTTCTTTCTCAAAGTCCACATATTAATATTTTTTATAGAATCCTCAGGAAATCCATATATCCCTGTTCTGTGTTAAAAGGAAATCCATTACAATGCATTTGGCCTCATGCTGTTAAAGGAAGAAAAAAATATTTTTTATCCATTAATCTTCATTCTCTGTATTCATTATCTTGGGGTCATATAGTACATGCATTAGACCTCCCCTCTATAATTTATTTTTCCATACACTTGCCAAATAAACATTCTTTGAGTATAAGTTTAATTATATCACATGCATACCTCCCAAAGAAGCTTCAAAGACTCACTGTTGCTTCTGGGATAAAATCCAAGCTGCTCTGGTACTTTGAGCTCTTCATGATCTGGGTCCATCTATTTTTCCACAGTTATTTCTATAATCTGTGGTTCAGCCAAACAAACCTGTTTGTTTCTTGTAGATTCTGTTTTTTTTTCCTTCAGATAAATGGCTATCTACCCATACTTTTCATATTCTATACTTGTTAAATTAACTTTTGGACCCCAAACTTTTAAGCCTCTTGACTCTCTCCTTCTTAGATTTAGCCCAGTGTTTTAGCTTGTTGAGGGATCCTGACTCTGTCATTCAGGATACTGGCTATATTATCTTCATTTATCATCATGAATTACTTTAGTTTCTGAGCCACAATCAGTATACTTTTCTTTTTTTTTTTTTAAACCTTTACCTCCCATCTTAGAATCAATACTGTGTATTGGCTCCAAGGCAGAAGAGTGGTAAGAAGGGTAGGCAATAGGGGTCAAGTGACTTGCCCAGGGTCACACAGCTGGGAAGTGTCTGAGCCCGGATTTGAACCTAGGACCTCCCGTCTCTAGGCCTGGCTCTCAATCCACTGAGCTACCCAGATGCCCCAATCAGTATACTTTTCTTCAACAAATCATTTCTCAATTCTTAACAAAACAAAGTCTATTATGTTAAAGACAAAGCAAGAACAGTAATTATACAACCTTCTGCCCATAAATGTGGAATACATTCTACCCCAAATACTGGGTATCCCCAAAGTCTAAAGGCAGCTATATTGCACAGTGGATAAAATTCTGGGCCTGGAGTCAGAAAGACTCATCTTTCTTGAGTTCAAATCTGGTCTCAGATTTTTACTAACTGTGCGACCCTGGGTAAGTCACTCAACTGTGTCTCAGTTTTCTCATCAGTAAAATGAACTGAAGAAGAAAATGGCAAACCACTCCAGTATCTCTGCCCAGAACCCCAAATGGGGTCATGAAGAGTTGGATATGACTGAACAACCAAAAAAGTCTTAATGACATTTTAAACTCCATTAATTATTTTAATAATTATTAAAGCTTAAACCTTAACTAAGATTTTTGAGATATACGGCATCTGTAGAGAGAGTGAGCACAAACTTAGATAACCATGAAAATGAGGCAAGTGTATAGGGAACACATTAATGGAACTATGGTCGTTTCTCTTTTTCCCCTTTTTCTTTCTCAGGGACTGGTCTCACAGATATCCCCAATCAATAGGGTGTCTGTGTTGGTTAGGTAATTCTACTGTTCTCTAAGACTGTACTACACTACTTTTACACGAGGCATCTCCATTGCTTAGCTGCTTTACTACTGAATGAAGAAGCTCCATGGAGAGGACAGTGCTGTACTCTTTCAGAAACAGTAAAGACCCTTATATTAGAGTGATTTTCCCACTTCTAGTCCATTTTCTGGGTGTTTTGGGGTTTCTTGGCTCCTAGGAAGTAGGCGTTGTTCCTCCTTTGTTTTGAAGAGGATTGATGGCATCATAGAGTGGTATCTTGACTTGCGTACGAACTAGAATCGCAGGGTGTCATGAGATGAAGTCTCCACCATGCTTCTTCAACCACCTTCATAGCTGTTGGAACAAATTGTTGTTATCAGCTCATTCCTGGTGGGGAAGTCTTCTAGCGCTTAGAGTCGGTATGTCCTTAACTCATCAACATATCCGAAGTGTGTGGGTTACTCTCAACCTAGGTTAGCCTCTCTACCAGCTCAGCAAACCCTCACACAGAGGCACTAGTCTTCCCTGAACATCACTATATTTCTTTCTGCCAACCAATCTTCTAGCAAAGAGTAATATGGTATTTTTTTCTGCTAGGCTTTGAGGTTTTTTCTTTGCTGAAGGGCTATTTCCCCTTAGTGAGAGAATTCATTCTAACTTATGCTGATTAGCTAGTACATTCACCAAATCTTCATCTTTGCTGGTTAGGCCAGAACCAGGCAACAGACATTTTTTTAAACCCTTACTTTCCATTTTAGAACCAATACTGTGTATTGGTTTTAATGCAGAAGAGTGGTAAGAACTAGGCCATAGGGGTTAAGTGACTTTCCCAGGGTCACACAGCTGAGAAGTATCTGAGGCTGGATTTGAACCCAGGACCTCCCATCTCTAGGCCTGGCTCTCAATCCACTGAGTCATCGAGCTACCCCTTGCAATGGGCATTTTTTGCTCCAACCACAAAAGTAGTTTTGGGGTTCAGGCCTCATTAATTTTTAAGTGTAGAGTTATTCTGTTGTTTTTACACAAATGAGCATTTGGGATATAAGGCAGTAAGGAATTCTTTGCTCTGAAAAAGCACATTATCTTTGCAGGCAGTTTTTAAACCTAATATGTAAATTTCTTACTTTCTTTTGTGTTTTTCCCTTTCAACAGCAAAAAATGCTGAAAGGGGCATACTATATACAAAATGAATTCAAGTTAGGTTTAGCAGGGGAGTATATTAATAGTAGGGAGGATCAGGAACAGTTTTATGCAGAAAGTAGAAACTATGACTCTTCATCTCAATCCTGAAGAAAACCAGGCATTTGGACAAGTGCAAGTGAGGAAGGAATGCATTCTAGGCATGGAAGGATATTAATTTTGAAGGCATGGAGATAAGAGATGGAGTATTTTGTATGCAGCATCAAGGATAATATATTTAGATCATATAGTGAGTAACAGAATAATGTGTGGGAAGATTGGAAAGGCAGGGAGCTTGAGAAGTGATTAAATGACAAAGAAGTTTATATTTCGTCTTCAAATTAACTGTGAACCATTGGAGTTTATTATATGATGGGGATGTGGGGGCAAAGGTAACATGCACCTACATATGTCTTAGGAAAATCCCATCGGAAGAACTGTGGGTATATGTATAATATCTTTGACAAGAGATAGGCCATTGCACGGAATCCCAAAAGAGGATATTTCAGTAGTCCAGGTAAGGGCCTAAACTATAATGTCTGCTTATGTGAATATGGAGAAGAGAACAAATATGAGGAATGTTGTGGAGTTGGAGGAAAGGAGAAAATTTGGAAAGTGATTAGAAATATGGCATGATGGAGAGTGAAGAGTTAGTAGTGGATGAAACCAAGGTGGTAAACCTGAAAGCTTCATAGAATGATGATGACATCAATAGTAATAGGATAGTTTAGAAGAGTATTTTTTTTGAGAGGGGTATAAATGAGTTCTATTTTACATATGCTGACATCAAGCTACCTATGGAACACCTGGTTTGAAATATGGGATTGGAGCTTAGAAATTAAACTAGGTCTGGACATATATATGTCTGGTAGCTATCAGCATAAAGATGATAACGGAACCAGTGGGAGATGATGAGGTCATCTAGAGGGTGGGAGTACAGAGAGAGAAGAGAAGACCCAGGACCGAGTCTTGGGGTAACCCCACAGTTAATGAATATTATGTAGATGATGAATGATCAAAGAAGAGTAAGGAACAGTCAGACAAACAAAAGGTGAAGTAGGAGAGAGCATCATCATGAATTCATGGAGAGAGAGGATAAAGGAAGAAAATATGGTTGACAATGTCAAAGGATGCAGAAAGGTAGAAGGATGAAACTTGAGAATAAATCAGTATTTTGGAAATTAATAGCTTATGTGTAACTGTAGAGAAAACAGTTATGTTAGAAATTAGAATGTATGGGATTTAAAAGAGTGAGTGGATTGCAGAAGGCTTTTTCTAGGAAGATGGCTGAGAAGAGGAGAGACCTAGGATAATAACTAATGGGGATGGTAGGAGCTAGATTTTTTGTTTTGTTTTCAAGATAGGAGAGATAAGCACATTTCTAAGTGGCAGGGAAGGAATCAGTGGTTAAGGAGAGTTTGAAAATTTGGGTTACTCCCAGGTGAATTGCTTATTGGCTATGGGAGGAAGGGAGGTGAAAAATATGAATCATGTAATTATGGAAAAATATTCTAAATTAATTAAATAAAGTTTTTACAAAAGAAATAAAAAAAAAGAAAAAAAATGAGTTTCTCTTGTTCTTGTGACCATTGCATTCTTTTCTTTGAGGTGAAGACATTAATTACTCTGGAAACTCCATAAGTGAGTCTTTTGTCTTATCTTTGAAGAAACGAATTCACCATATTGCTTACAGCAGCCTTTTTCCCATAGTACCCCTTTCCTCAGCACCCCTTTATGTGTTGTTTTCCTCTATTCTAATATAAATTCCTAAAGGGCAAGAGTTGTCTTGTATCTTTTGTCTTGTGTCCCAAATACCTAGAGGAATGCCTGGCACATCACGGAGTAAGTGCTTAACATATACTCTGTCTCTCTTTCTATAGTTCTCTGTCTGTCCCTCTCTCTTAAATGCAAATGAACCAACCAGTCCTGAATATAAAATTTTCAACTGACTATAATCACATTCATATTCTTGTTTGATTTTTGTTCTCTTTCCCATGTGAATATAATGACTTGTTTTATAAAACTCATATTTGCACTCTTACTATCTTTTTCACTTCCTTTCTCCTACCTACCTTCTGTCCCAGAGGAACCCTTAGATTGGAGCCAAGAATAGAATTATTCCTCAGAAATCTGAGTTGGCAGGGGCATTGAAGCACCAGGTGTCTGGTTCTTCTACTAAGGATACAGACAATTCCAGAGCAATGACTCCAGGGAAAATCTTGGGGTGAAGGACAGAGACTGGCAAAGGTTTCTAGCTACCATGGCCTCAGATTTCTGTTGTCTAGAAAGCCACAGAACTAGATTGTGATACAAACTTTGAAATTATTTTATTTTGAGAATTTTGAGGCCCTTCAGATATTTGGAGAAACATCATAAGACCAAGGTAAACATTTACTTCTCTATGGAAAAAAAAATCAGCTAAAAAATTCAAGACATATTCTCAAGCTATTGTGCTTATGAAAGGATATGGAAATGGAGTTCATTCTCAGTTATTTGTCAAAGAGTTAATTAAAACCTTTTCTCTCCTTTTTTTAGGAAAACTTGAAGACAGTTCAAATCCTTGGGCCAAAATAAAAAGTATGCGCACTCGCCCGTGTGTGTGTGTGTGTGTGTGTGTGTGTGAGAGAGAGAGAGAGAGAGAGAGAGAGAGAGAGAGAGATAGAAGTGACCATTTACAATGAAAGATTCTAATCTTCCCTGAGACTGAAAACTCTTATTATTACTTCTTTTTTGGTGTGGAGGAGAAGAATGGGGAGATGAAGAAGTGATGGGGTCTCAATCATTTAAGAGCAATATGGTCATCAGGATGCTTTTCTCTTAGTTAACTTAGAGAAAGCTATTTTTAAAACAATTATTGCTGGGGAACACGTGTCCTTTGGACTAAAAAGATAGTCATTTGTTTATTTTGTGCAGACACGGTTGAAAGAAACTGTTCTCTTCCATTTACCAGGATTAATGGGGTTTACAGAGTAATGGCCTTGGCCCAGACCAGGCAGAACCAAGGCTTTTCATTTTCTTTGTCAATCCCTTTAATAGGACATATTTATGACTTGGTAATTCACACGGCTGAAAATTTAAAGGCCTTTCAGGGTACGATGCTGGGTGAAAAGGCGTGTACTTCAAGACCTGAGTCTGCCTGACATAATGTACAGTCAGAACAATGGCCTCTTAGAGAAAATCAAATAGAAGGAGGTATGGGTAAAGATTATTTGGGGTAAAACTGGTTTTCTTCCTTTTTTCCTTTTTACATTATTTAGTTCAACTGATAAGAGATTAATTCTTGATCAGGCACTTGGGGTAAGAGAAATTTCTTTGTAATCCTCTAGTTATTCTTATGAATCTTATTGGAGTTACACACTTCATGTGCTTCATCACATTTTTGAGGAATCCCTAGGTTATTTCCAGGTCTTCTAGAAAGGTCAAAACTCTGGAAAGCACAGAGTGGTTAGACTGGATTCAAATACATTTAACAAGAATTCATTAGACACCTACTAGATGCCAGGAAGCTGGATGATGAGCTGTGTGAATAATTGACCGCAAAGTCAAGTAGTTAGGAGTTCTAAGCCCCACCTCTGACATGTTTGTTGTGTCCCCCCCCCCCCCGCCCAGAGCATGTTCAGTTAATCTCTCAGGGTTCTAGGTAACTCTGGAAATATCCCTTCCCTTCCATTCCCTTCCCTTTATTATTGAAGCAGTGATAAGAGAAAAATGGTAGATGGAAACACAGGTCTAATTTTGTGGCTTGTTTGTATTAGTGTATGCTTGGGTTTTGTATATGTTTCTGTGCATGATTTGTATCTCTTTAACTGGAAACGTTCATTTCATTAGAATCAAAGGAGAAAAGAAGTCAAACAGCAAAATGTAGTGATCAGGGGACCAAAGTTAGATAACAAAGTATGAAGGATTAACTATGCTCTCAGTACAATATTTTAAAAGCACTCATCATTAGGTCCTCATTACTCTTACTTCTTTTGGAATTCTTTGAAAGATTTTGTTGTTCTTTTATTTTTTAACAAGGAAGTAAGTGCTGGCCAATTTCCCAATGATTTAGTCAGGGAACTGTATTATTATTTTTCCTCCATGTCAGGCTTTGAAGAATTAGAAGCTGGGTGCCAGTTAAGAAGATCTCACAGTTGCTTGTATCTCTCATTTAGCCTGAAGGCCATTAAGGAATATCAGGTGTTGTCCTCATACTAGTAATCAGTGGAATTGGCATCTCCAGAAGCCAACCCCTGAACCTATAGAATGAGCAAAATTTGATCTGCATGGAAGATGAAGAGTCAGTGTTTAATGCGATTGTGTATGTATATAGAAGTAATATTAGTGTGGTGCTGTGAAGAGGAGAGGAGAGAAGAGGAATAGTAAATGATCATAGTAGTCTAGTGTTTGACAAACCCAAAGACCCAGGCTTTTGGAAGAAGTCACTATTCCACAAAACTTTCTGGGAAAAATGGAAAATGATATGGCAGAAACTAGGCACAGACTAACACCTTATTCCTTATATATATTAAGGTAAAATCAAAGTGTCTCTGACAAAGGCCACATTTCTCAAATGCTCAGAGAACTGAATCAATTTTATAAGGAAGCAGAGCAATTTCCATTGACTACTGGTCAAAGTATATAAACAGATGAAGAAATTAAAACTATCTAGTCATATGAAAAAATGCTTCATATCACTGTTAATTAGAGAAATTCAAATTAAAATAACTCTCAGATACTATTTAGACTGACTAATATAACAAAAAGGGGAAATGATAAATGTTGGAGGGAGGGGGCAGCTGGGTAGCTCAGTGGATTGAGAACCAGGCCTAGAGATGGGAGGTCCTAGGTTCAAATTTGGCCTCAGACACTTCCCAGCTGTGTGACCCTGGGCAAGTCACTTGACCCCCATTGCCTAGCCCTTACCACTCTTCTGTCTTGGAGCCAAAACACAGTATTGACCCTAAGATGGAAGGTAAAGGTTTAAAAAAAACAATAAATAAATAAATAAATGTTGGAGGGGAGGTGGAAAAACTGGGACACTAATGTATTATTTTTTCTTTTCTTTTCACTTCTTTTCTTTTTTAATTTTTTGGAAATTTTTATTTAATTAATTAATTGAGAATATTTTTTTATGGTTACAAGATTCATGTTCTTTCCCTCCCCTCCCCGCTTCCACCTCCCATAGCTGACACTCAATTCCACTGGGTTTTACATGTGTCATTGATCAAGACCTATTTCCATATTATTGATATTTGCACCAAGGTGACCGTTTAGTGTCTACATCCCCAATCATATCCCCGTAGAACCATGTGATCAAGCAGTTGTTTTTCTTCTGTGTTTCTGCTCCCACAGTTCTTTCTCTGAATGTGGACAGTGTTCTTTCTCATAAGTCCCTCAGAATTATCCTGGATCATTGCATTGCTGCTAGTACAGAAGTCCATTACATTTGATTGTGCCACAGTGTATCAGTCTCTGTGTACAATGTTCTCTTGGCTCTGCTCCTTTCACTCTGCATTGAATCCTGGAGGTCTTTCCAGTTCACATGGAATTCCTCCAGTTCATTATTCCATTTAGCACAATAATATTCCATCACTAACACATACCACAATTTGTTCAGCCATCCCCCAATTGAAGGATATTCTCTCGTTTTCCAAATTTTTGCCACCAGAAAGTGCATAGCTATAAATATTTTTATACAAGTCTTTTTCCGTATGATCTCTTTGGAGTATAAACCCAGCAGTGAGTGGTATGACTGGATCAAAGGGCAGGCATTCTTTTATAGCCTTTTGGGCATAGTTCCAAATTGCCATACAGAATGGTTGGATCAATTTACAACTCTACCAGCGATGCATTAATGTCCCAATTTTGCTACATCCCCTCCAACATCTATCACTTTCCTTTGCTGTCATGTTAGCCAATCAGAGCTGTTTTGTTTTTCATTTCTCTAATTATAAGAGATTTAGAACACTTTTTCATGTACTTATTGATAGTTTTGATTTCTTTATCTGAAAATTGCCTGTTCATGTCTCTTGCCCATTTATGAATTGGGGAATGGCTTAATATTTTGTACAATTGATTTAGCTCCTTATAAATATATAATAATTATAATATATAATAATACATAATATATAATTACAATATATAATAATACATAATAATTATAATATATAATAATTAAATGCTCCTTATAATATATAATAACAACATAAACATTATATTAATATTTTTCCAATTGTTTAGATCTAGTTTTAATTGTGTGGAGAGTGTTTTGAAGTTGTGTTCATATAATTCCTGTGTTTGTCTTGGTAGATAGATTCCTAAGTGTTCTATATCGTCTAGGGTTATTTTAAATGGAATTTCTCTTTCTAACTCTTACTGCTGTGTTGACAATATATAGAAATGCGGATGATTTATGTGCATTTATTTTGTATCCTGCAAGTTTGCTGAAGTTGTTGATTATTTCCACTAGCTTTTTAGTTGATTCTCTAGGATTCTTTAAGTAGACCATCATATCATCTGGAAAGAGTGATAGCTTGGTCTCCTCACTGCCTATTTTAATACCTTCAATTTCTTTTTTTTCTCTAATTGCTACTACTAGTGTTTCTAGTACCATGTTAAATAATAGAGGTGATAATGGACATCCTTGTTTCACTCCTGATTGTTATTTTGGGTTAGAATTTTAGTTTAGTTTGTAGTGCACAAATACCAAAATATTGTTAATTTTAGCTTTGTGCAAAGTGGGGAACTGTTGTGAGGAGGATTACTTAGTTACTATTTAGGAGACCTAACACTTTATTTCCTCCATTAATTTTTCTCTAGTAATAAGTGATAGGTATCTTTTAACAACATGATGAGCGTGGAGACTTATATTGTATGATAACATATATATATATAGCCTGTATTATATTACCTGCTGTCCTGGGGAGGCAGAGAGAAAGAAGAGCGAGGACATCTATCACCAAGTGTCACAAAATGATTATTAAAAATTGTATTGATGTGTAATCTTGGAAAAAATCTTTAAAAGTGCTAACTGGTGACTGAATCAGGAAAAGCTTGAAAGTCTTTTGCACATACTTGCTACACTTCCTGTGAATTTTCATTTGGGACACTTCTAACTCTTCCACAGACTTGTTGAAAAGGGGGTTGAGGTGGTGGGCTTTGGCTAGGCCCTGATGCAATTCTGATTAAGCTAGATTGTTTGCACAGAATCAGAGCCAGGAAATAGCCCAAGAGAATAGCACAGTAGAAATTTAAACTCTGTGTAAAGAGGAAAAAACAAGGCTGTAAGAACAGAAAAGTGAGTTAGTCCATTAGCTATGTGGCACCAAGATAAGCAACTCAATGCTTACTTAATGAATCATATTTTGACAGTTACCCGAGAGTGATGTGGTACCCAGAAGTTGAAGGGAGCTATAAGCAGTCATCAAGATGAGATCATCAGATCTTTTACTTGTTGGAAACCTAAATTTCATGTGGGATTATCACTGTGGAACATTTGGGCCCTGTCTTTATGAGAAACTTCTTTATTAGAAGTAATTGAAAGCACTCTTCATATTATCAGTTTTCTGCACATATCTTTTAATGCCTATGCATCTATATTTTCCTACAGTACTATTTGTTAATAAGGAGTGATAGTATAGGGGCAGCTAGGTAGCTCAGTGGAGTGAGAGTCAGGCCTAGAGACAGGAGGTCCTAGGTTCAAACCCGGCCTCAGCCACTTCCCATCTGTGTGACCCTGGGCAAGTCACTTGACCCCCATTGCCCACCCTTACCACTCTTCCACCTATGAGACAATACACCAAAGTACAAGGGTT
>NC_058135.1:5216731-5274282 GCF_016433145.1 Gracilinanus agilis | reverse complement strand
TATATATGGCTCAGGGAAGGAGCAAGAGAAGTAGAATCAGTGACTTATGTAAATATGATCATTAATTCTTCCTTTCATTGTGTGTACAGTTCTTAACTCATTCCATGGGTTTCCTAACACTGAATTGGAAATAAGATTAAAAATATTTTCTCTTCTTTTAAATTATTAAATGAGTGGAAATCATGAAAGTCAAGTTTTAGTGTTAAAGTCATTGAATTTCAAGCTAGAACAGATCTTATTCAACAGAAAAGGAAGCTGAGATCCAGGGAGGTTATCCATAGTAGAGTCTAAATTCTTCTAATTCATAAACCTTGGAAAGGAAGGCTTGAGAAGATAGTGTGAATTCAGCTCTAGGAATCCATAAATAGGTATAAATAAATGGTTCAGTGTGCAGCACAAATAAAATATTCTTCCCAAACCTCTTTCTATCAGTTTCTCCTTTTTATTTCTTCTAGCATTGAACATCACAGTGAACATATTTCTCTCCTTTCATCTGGTTTCAGTTCCAATTAAAAAGGCATTTAAAAACTCTCTGACTCCAAAAAATTGAGTACTACTAGGTGAATTCCTATACATCTCTCTGACTCCAAAAAATTAAATTATTCTCAATGAGATTTAATTAAAAACAATATAATTATTATCAAATAAAATCTTGAACTTGCATGATTTCTGTTAAATTAAGTCTTACAGCATGAAGCTTTGCTAAATTCCTATTTTGCTGTAAAGGATGCCAGATATAGAACTAGCAAAGGTTCTCATTTACTTTCCCAAAGTCAAACAGGTAGTGCTAGAGGTGTGATTTGTACCTAAATCTTGTAACTAGACTGGTGCATTTCTACTTCTATTTTTCCATAATTTCCACAAAATGGGTACTCCATCCACCAGTACAGATTGCAGTCCATCCTTACCTTCTCTTATTTGGACCCACATACAATTTGTGCATACTACAAATTTTATCCATTTGCTCCCTAATGTATGCTCCCTAAGGGGAAACAAAAAATGATCATAAATTATATACAGATGAAATTGTCATAAAATTATAAAAGGAAGATCATAGTATTTGTAGGCAAACATTTATTTCATTTTCAGAATCTGGCAGTTTAAAGAGGGAGTAAAGCTTTACTAAAACCACTTAATCTTCTATGTACTTTTAAGGAAATGTTCCTAGTAGTACTCAAGATAGAACATGTCTGATGGCACAGGTGGTGCTGATTGGGCAGGTCATGAGAACCAAGCTAGGAGAAAGATAATTGAAAGATTAGAGCAATATAGGATATTTACATTTAAGAGAAAGAGTTTGACTCAATTCTGTAAACTGCTGTCTTGGCAAATACATTTGGAAATAATTCTTGGCAAGTTGAGGTATGTCCAAGGCTAAGATCTGCTCAAAATGGGTAAGACTCGATGAAACAAGTTCTATGCATCACCACCACCAATGAGTTGTGTCATGGAAATGTAATATTCTTACCTAGATTTAGTTAGATAAAAGAAAGATTAGAATCCCAGCAGAAAGGCCATTGCTTAAAAACCAGATCTGTCTTCTGAACAACTGAAAAAAATTAGAGAATCATAGCTGTAGAGCTGGAAGACACCTTCAAGGGCTTTCAGTGCCAGCCACCCTTTCATTGCAATGATGAGGAAACTTAAATACAGAGAAATGAATTGATTTAAACCAATTCTAAAGTCCTTAGATTAGCACCATTGGACTAGATATCACATATGTATACATGTACACATACACATTTATAAGAGCCACATTTAGATAAATACATATATGCACATATTCAAAATACATATATATATATACCAAATGCACATGTGCATGTGTCTCTATTCCACTTGCAGTACCATGAATCAATATTAGTCTTCCTCAGAGAAATTATTTTTTTGCTTAACCTAGATGCCAGAGTATTATATCCTTTCAAACAGTAACTTTCATGTTTCCCTAATTTTATCAATATGGGTACTCTATCCACCAGTGCAAATTGTAGCCCTTCCTCACATCTTATTGGGCCACACATACAATTTATATATACTGCAAAATGTATATAAGTCACCACTTGAGCCTAGGCCCAGAGATGTATATAAAGGAATTCTTTATTTCTTTTTTAATTTAACAGGGGACCTGGAGGTCCTCTTACCATAGAGATGTGTAGGAATTAACCAGCCCACAGTGACAGGAAGTAGAAAACATAGAGACAGGAAGGAGGAGCCATAGACACAGGAAATGAGGTAGAAAAAGGAGATATAAAAGAGGTGCCAGCATCAGTTGGTGGGAGAGTCAGTTGCCAACAGTTGGCTGTCAGTTGCTGTCAGTTAGGACTGGCAGTTGTGGGGAAATTGGCTGCTGGGCAGGGGTTGGTCGTTGGGGGTTGGTTGCTGGTTGTGTACGTTGGTGATTGGTTGGTGGTTGAGAGAGAGAAAGATTCTGCCTGGTGAGCTGAGCTGAAGGGTGATCAGCTGGACTTTTTCCTAACAGCAGTTATAGGTAGTTATAGAGTAGCTAGTTAGGTATTAGGCAATTTCTTTCTCTACCTCTTTCCTATATTTCTCTCCTTTACTATATTCATTTTGACTATGTTCTTTTACTATCTCTATTTTAATTCAACTAAATTGTTAATTGTTAAAAGCTGCTCTCTTATTTTGTCAAAACTCCTAAGTTAACCTTTATAGATGCTACCACCAGTTCTTTTGGACTTCCCAAACTGGGAATTTCTTTCCTTGTAACCTGCTCTACTTTCTGTGTGGTTTTCTTTCTTCTCTATCTCCACTGACTGGGGAAAACTTAAATTTTCCATTAGCTCTTTACTAGGCCTGGGCAAAGCTGTTTTGGCAGCCACACTTACTTCTCCAGACTAGTCTTAGGTAAATTAGAGCCCGTTGGTTGAGGAGCTACCATGAGCTACCTCAATTGTGGAGACAACCTTTGTAGCCCATCCTAGTGCTGATATTTCTCTGGTTATCTTCCCAGACAACATAAGGATCCAAAGGTAGAACATTTAACATCCATGTCTTTTCATTTTAAATGATCTCACTATCTAACCAACTAAGATGAACAAATCCAATTTGAAATAATCCTGTGAGATTACAAGCAGTGATTAAATGAGTAGGATATTATCCTACTATGTTTTCTCATTTCAAGGGGCCTGTGATTTCACTTACATGGCTACTTCTTCTTTTGATGCAGATCACAACCCCAATGGAAAGGGGATGGCAGTCTGGATTTAAGGAAGATACTAGCTCATTAAGATTTGTTCTAACATTGATTGTCCTCCTCACTTCTGAACTTTCCTTTTACTGTGGAGGATATCCCCAGTCTTCAAGGTTTGGAACTGTGGTGTCATTTTTGACTGCTCTCTCTTCCTTACCTCACTTCTGTAATCAGTTGTTAAACCCTACATCTTTCTTGGCAATATAATCCTCTTTTTTCCACTCACATAGTCACTATTAGTTCAGACTCCCATGATCTCTCTTTTAGGTTATTGTAGTAGCTTTCTAATTAGGCTTTCAGCCTCAGTTCCCTTCTTATTACAATCCATCTTCCAGAAGTCAAACTAATTTCCTAAAACTTGGGTTGGCTCAATAAATTTCAATGGCATCTAATTGCCTCAAGGATCAAAATGTAAAGTTTTTAAAAATTTTGTTGGCATTTAAAGCTTGTCATATCTTGGCCTCTTCCTACCCTCCCAATCATTTTATACTTTACTCCCTTCCTTGAATTCTTAGGTTCAGCCATAGTTACCTACTTACTCTTCCTCAGATATTAAAATTCCATCCTCCATCTCTGGGGGTAATTCCTGGAATGCTCTTCATTCCTACCTCTGACTTCTTGAATCTTTGACTTCCTTGAAGTCTCAGTTCAAATACTACCTCCTCCAAAAGGCTTTACTTAGTTACCCCCACCTCAACTAATATCATCCTCACTAAAGCTTCCCTCCAAATATCTTGTATGCTTGTGTCTCTATCTGCCTATCTATCTATCTATCTATCTATCTATCTATCTATCTATCTATCTATCTATCTATTTATCTCTCCATCCACTTATCATTTATTTATCTATCTACACACATATGTATTTGTATATATACATACTCACATATATACGTATGCCTGATGATTGATTAAATAAATGATGCTTTACTCTTCCAAAGCACTGTCTGGCAATCTGTAAGATCTAAAGATGAATATTGCTTTAAATTTTGCTCTGTATGTACTGAATAAATTCATTATGTTCTTTAATGTTTATTTTTATCCCCCCATGCTACCCCTCACTATAGTTGTGGTTCTAGGGCCACAGAATAATTTGTATTTGTACACTTTATGATCTAAGCATTTGGTCTAGCTTTGTTCACCATTTGCTATGTAACCCACAAAGGGGTGGCTCACAGCCCAGGACTATCCAATTCAATTAATATGTGGCTCTATTTAACCAACCAATATAAATGTCATATACTGTTAGGTTTTTCCCAGGAACATCTGTAGGTTCTCCACCCCCATTCATTTTTGCCTTTTGAAGTTAAATAGACTTTTCTTTCCTGATCATACATGATTAGTAATGAGCACATATATCCCATCTTCGGGCAAGGAAATTGTCTATTTGTAGATGTCCTATAGCTTTTTCCGTCTTTATTGTCAATTATAGAGAATCATAGATGTTAGAGTTGGAAACCATCTTATTCAAACCTACCTTCATTGAAAACAGTAGTATGTTGCTAAGTATCTTCCCTTCTCTCACTCTGTGGTGGAATAAGAAAGTATTCAGATATACTTTTAAATTTACAACATTTTTCTATTACTTTCTTAAATTTAGACATCAATAAAACAATAAATTAAGGCTTACTTGCCAATTTTCCAGGTGTAAATTCTCACACTGAAAATGAAAAGGATCAAGTCTTACAAGCTAATTTGAACTGGCTCCAGAACCCCTGTGAGGAACCCACTAATGCTCTGGGCAGCTCATTCCACTTTGGAACAATTCTTATTGTTAGAAAGTTATTCTCTATACCAGTTCTAAATTGTCCTCTTTTAAATTTCCACTTTTTGCTCCTGACTCTGTCTTTTAAAAGTGGAACATATCAAATCTATTCCCTGATGGCTAGCTCTTCAAATACTTGAAGACAGATATCAGATTCTCATGAGTGTTCTCTTTCTCAAGATAAACATGCTCAATTCATTTAGTAAACCTTCAAATGACCAGCTATCACAATCCCTCTTCTGAACACTCACCAACTTATTAGTGTCCTTCATAAACTGTGGAGCCAAAAGTTTAACACAATGCTCTTGACATGGACATGGTATAAGTAGGACAGAGAAAGACAAAGGAACTCACATATCCTTGTTTCTGGAAAATATGTCAATGCAGCCCAAGATACCATTAGCTTTTGGAGCTGTCCTATCACATGGCTGGTTCATAATGAGTTCATGATCTACCAAACCCCTCAGAGCTTTTTCATACAAACTGCAATCTAATATGACCATGTTTCCCCTTTAATATTTTTGAAATATCTACTGAATTTCATTTTATTAGATTCAGCTCTGGCATTTTGAAATCTTCTTGGATCCTGACTCTGGTACCCATTATGTTAGCTTTTCTCCCAGATTTGGGTCACTTCCCCATTTGATGAGTGTACTATTTATACCTTTATCTAATTCACTTATAAAAATATTAAAACCACAGAACCAAGCATGTGTCCTTGGGACATTCCTTTTGCTAAGTTGATAGTGAATCATTAATGATCACTTTTCAAGTCCTATCATTTAATCAGTTCCTAATCTACCTAATTTTAGTATAATTTAGTCTATTTCTCTTCACCTTTTTCCTAAGAGTAATCTATTTATCAAATGTTGTATTCTATCTCCTGCAGTCTTCCGAATTGACAGTTTAAACATTGTCAGAAGGGCAACTAGAGGTAGCACAGTAGATAAAATGCCAGGCTTAGAGTCAGGAGGGCCTGATTTTGAATCTGGACTCAGATACTTCTTAGATATGTGTGGCCCTGGGCAAATCATGTAACCCCTATTGCCAAGCCGTTTCTATTTTTCTGTCTTAGAAATGATACTAAGATACTAAGGTAAGGTTTTGTTTTTTTTAATCACAGTCAGAAAAAGAAATAATGTTAATCTAGTATGATTTTGTCTTGATAAATCTGTGCTGACTTTTCACAATCATTAAATCTCTTTCTAGATGTTCATTAGTCATTTTTTCCAGGAGTCAAAGTCAAATTCTCTGGCCTACAGTTGGCAAACTTTGTCTTCTTCCTTTTTCGAGAGTTGGTATGTAATTTGCCATTTTCCAATATTGTGGAACCTCTTTCATGTTCCACAAACTTTCAAACATCACTGACAACTGCTTGATAATTATATCTGCCAGCTCTTTTAGTACCTAGAGGTGTAGTTCATCTGGACCAAGAGGTTTGAATTTATAAAAAGGCAGCTAAGTGGATCTCCTTATTTATCTTAGCTATCAATTCCCTGTTAGCTGCTTTTGTTCTGCCATTTCCATTCCACTGGTGGAAAAGAGAAGAGAAATAGCAATTGAAGATCTTTGCATTCTTTGTTACTATTTTAATGGGAATCTGTGCAGAGTTCATTAGCTTATTCAGTTGATCCAAGCTCATCTGCTTCCAGGAGAGGCATAGTGATGTAAAAGAGACTGAGGAGAGATGGTGGTGTGCATGTAGACATTCTGTCACTGGTTCTTCTCTCTTAACCAGGTGTTTAAAAAGAGCTGTTTTTCTTTATGAAGTGGAGGTGTTTTCATAAAGACCGATTTGGTGTTAGCACCTCATTCTTTTGAAATGTGGTCGAGTGACCTTAGTGATTGCTTTTCTCCCTGTATCCAATGACAGACAGTGCTGTAAGGGAACAGACCTTGGGGTCTTCTCTTTTTCAGGCTATTTGACCCTGCCAAAAGGCCTTGGTCTTTGACCTTTTCGTTTGTCATTTTCATTTCAGGTGAGAGGCTTTAGGACCTTCTCTCTTTTTTCAGTCCATGCAGACCTGTCAAAGGGCCTTGGCCTTTGGCCTTTTCATTTGTCATTTTTTGTTTTAGGTAAAAGGATTTTAGATGAAAGGCCTTAGAACCTTCTTCCTTGTCAGGTTATGTGGCCCTGTCAGAGAGTCTGTTTTGGCTCTTTGGTCTTTGGCCGCTGCATTTGTAATTTTCCATATTAGGTGAAAGGGTTGGAGTTCTCTATCTTGTGAGTTTTGAAAGGTCTGAAGGGGCTCTATGCTCCCAGCATTACAGCCTGGGTTTTTAGCTGGTGAAGCATGAGTGCCTTCTGAAGCAAAGAGTGACTTTTGGGACTTAGTCCAGTAGTAGTAGTCTTATTTCAATTGGAAACGGATACAATAGTTACGTTGGAATTTAGCTATGTCTTCAAGGTATTAGAGAGAAAGTTTGTTCTGTTATTTTTATATCTTCAAGATACATAATCTCTTCTTAAAAGTTAATTTATATTAGGTGGGTAACTGGAATTAGGACAAATCACTGGCACTTAATTATGAAGGAAACATATCTGAAGGATGTTTGAACCAGTGAGGATATCCCAATTCTAAAGCTACCCTCACCCTCTGAGGGGGAGATGTAGTCAACTTTCCTTTGGGACAGAATGAGCCAGACCATTCCTGCTACAGTATAACATTCCAATTAGTATATTAACCTTTTTTAATTCTTTTTTTCCCCTTCTAATAGAAACTATGAAACTAAACAAAGCTGAACAAGTCCCTATTTTTTGTCCTTCACTTTCCTCTTTTCTGAACTCTTGCCCTAAAGACCCTCTTTATATAAACTTGTGCCTTACTATTTGTTATTTGTTTTTTATTTCATGTTCTGAGACTATCTTTTAAAATCCACACTGGAATATAAAGGGAAAGAATGAAAAAAATACAAGCAAAATCCAAAATTGAATGCTGTATAATTGGCAACATGAGAAAATGTACCTTCCTTGTCTGCAGATATAGGGACTATGGGTGTCAGATGTTGCATATGTTGTCATACTTGAATGATGTGTTGGTCAATTTTGCTAATCTTCTTTCCCCACCTTTTCTTTTTTATGTGTTGTGATGGGAAGGCTTTCTATGTAGGAGAAGGTAAACTATATATGAAAAGGAAGGCAAAATAAAACAAAAGATATAAAAATGTTAAGTATAAAATATAAATAAAGGAGTTTGTTGTGGATCTGTATAAGTATCTTTGGGCAACCTCAGCTTTTCTTCTTCACTGAGATTGTTTCCCTCTATGTCTTTTGCTTTAAAAAAAGTTCTCTTGGTTGTTCAAGTCAATGCAACAACAAACATTTATTAAGGGCCTGCTATTTCCCAGAGATTGTCTTAAGTGCTGGGGATACAAAGGTAAAATAGTCTCCTCTCTAAAGGAACTTATGGTCTAAAAGGGAGAGAATTACAAGCAATTATATACAAAATAAATTGAATATAGTTTACAGAGGGATGGCATTGTGACTAAAAAGGGTCAGAAAAGGTATCCTGGTATTTGAAGAAAATGAAGGAAGTTAAGAGGCAGAGATGAGGAGAGAGAGCATTCTAGGCAGAAAGGGTGATTACTAAAAATGCAGAATTAGGAGATAGAATGTCTCCTATAAGGAGTAGCTAGGAGCCTGGTGTTGTTATGCTGTAAAACGACTGGAAAGGTAGAAAGGGGCCGGGTTGTGAAGAGTTTTCAAAGGCAAATAGAGAATTTTATATTTGCTACTGGAGGTAATAGGGAACTTTATTGGATAGAATTACAGTTGAGTGGAAGATGTACTAGAGTGGAGAGATACTTGAGGTAGAGGCCACTTAGTAGACTATTGCAAAAGTCTAGGTATGAGGTGATAAGGACCTAAACTCCAGAGGAGAAAATAGAATGTATATACAAGGTATGTTATACAGGTTGAAATGACACATCTTAGAAACTGATTGGACTTGACAAAATTGGACATTAATACATTGCTGGTGGAGTTGTGAATTGTTCCAACCATTCTGGAAGGCAATTTGGAACTATGCCCAAAGGGCTTTAAAAGACTGCCTGCCTTTTGATCCTGTCATACATACCACAGCTGGGTTTATACCCCAAAGAGATAATAAGGAAAAAGACATGTACAAAAATATTCATAGCTGCACTTTTTGTGGTGGCAAATAATTGGAAAATGAGGGGATGCCCTTTGATTGGGGAATGACTGAACAGATTGTGGTATCTGCTGGTGATGGAACACTATTGTGCTGAAAGGAATAATGAACTGGAGGAATTCCATGTGATCTGGAAAGACCTCCAGGAATTGATGCAGAGTGAAAGTAGCAGAATCAGGAGAACATTGTACACAGAGACGGATACACTGTGGTAAAATAAAATGTAATGGACTTCTCTACTAGCAGTAATGCAATGACCCAGGACAGTTCTGAGGGACTTATGAGAAAGAATGCTATTCACATCCAGAGGAAGAACTGTGGGAGCAGAAACACAGAAGTAAAATATTTGCTTGATCACATGAGTCAATACGGATATTATTGGGCATGTAGACTCTAAATGATCACTCTATTGCAAATAATAATACGGAAATGGGTCTTGATCAATGACACATGTAAAACCCAGTGGAATTGCTTGTTGGCTATGGGAAAGAGGGAGGGGGGAAGGGAAGGAAAGAACATTAATTATGTAACCATGGGAAAATATTCTAAATGAATCAATCAAATAAATAAATAAAGAACTGATTAAATATGGGAGATGAGAGACAGTGAGGACTAGACATTAGGGTTAGAGAACCTAGATAGTGAGCCTAGGTGACTGGGGGTATGATAAAACCATCAATAGTAATCAGGAAGTTAGAAAGAGGAACATTATTTTTTTTAGGGGGAACGATTTTAGTTTTGGACATAAGTTTAAGATATCTGTAAGGCAAAAAGTTCTAGATGTCAATAGGCAATTGGAGATACAAGACTGGAGGTCAGGAGGGAGGCTAGGGCTAAATAAATGGATCTGATAATCATCTGCATAGGTACTAAGACAGTAGGGCAAGGGCTAGGGAAATGGGGTTAAGTGACTTGCTCAGGGTTGCAAAGCTAAAAAGTGTCTGAGGCCAGATTTGAAAACAAGTCCTCCAAGCTCCAGGATCGGTTCTTATTCTGCTGTGCTACCTAGCTGCCCCCATGGGTACAATAATTAAATTTATGGAAGCTGATCAGATCACCAAGCAGAGTGGTATAGGATGGGAGGCAGTGGAGCCAAGATGGCAGAGAAGGTACACAGACCCATCTGATCTTTATCAAATTACAAAAATTATGACATAACACTTCAAAATGAATTCTCAAGCAGCATACCCACAAAAATATGGGTAAAGTAATTTTTCAGCTCAAAACAATTTAGAAAACTGGCACAAAAGATTTTTGTACCAGGGTGGAAGCAAAGCGCAAAACCTCATGCCAATGCAGAACCCACCTTGGCAATGGACATTGTGGGTGGCTGAATCAGTAGCAAAGGCTTCTTGAGCTTTCAGCCACCAATGGTAAAGGAAGGTCAGATCAATTACTCAAAGGAAATTACAGGGATTCCTTTGTTGGCTCTGGCTGCAAAACTCTTAGTGTATTATCCACACAAAGATCCAGCTCATAACCCTACATTGTAGTATCAAAGTGATGAGGAATACTAGCACACATAGGAATTTGTGGCCACAGGGGAGCAGGGGACCCAGGTCATAGTTCCAAGATGGAAAAGTGTGCTTGTGTTTGCTGACAACAGAGCACAGCCAGGAAAAGTCCCTCTTTATGTCATATCACCTTGGAAGAATTGAAAATTTATAGGACTCCAGAGTTATCCCTGGAAACAGCTGCACAAAGAACCTGAAGCTTGGAATAGTACTCCCTTCACCAGAGGAACAGAGTACCCACCTGTTATAGTTTTTTTTTTAAATTAAGAGTAAAGGAAAAAGGCTGGAAAATGAGCAAACAAACAAATGAACAAAAGAAACAACACGGAAAGCTATTTTGGTGACGGAAGACCAAAACACAAACTCAAAAGAAAACAAAGTCAATGCTGCAGCAACTAAAGCCTCCAAGAAAAATGTGAATTGTTCTCAAGCCCCTACCCCCACCACCAAAATTAATGGAGGCGCTCAAAAAATACTTCTTTGGAATTATTGTATATGTTGGTATTAATCAGAATAGCTAAGTCTGTCATGGTTGAGTACTATAATAATATTGCTGTTACTATGTACAATGTTCTCTTGCTCCTGTTCATTTTGTCCATCAGTTCATATAAGTCTTCTTAGGTTTTTCTGAAACCATCTCCTTCATTGTTTATTTTAGTACAATAATGTTCCCTCACAGTCATATACCACAACTTGTTCGTTCTTTCTCAGTCTTTTTAAAAAGTCATTTGTAGATAGATGCCTTATGTTGTTTTCTACTTAATTTTTTAAAATTTAATTTAAATTAAATTAAAAACAAATAAATAAATAGTTCTTCTTGTCTCATGACATCACTTAATTTTCTTTCTTTCTATTTTAAATGGAGTTTACTACCTGAATCACACGTTCCACTTTATTTCTAAACTATTTTTTCCATTTTTCCTCCTGGCCTATAATTTCATTTCTCATTTCATTTTTATCTCACATTATTTCTTCCATCAATTCTGATACTTGTGGCCCAGACATTTTTCTCTGAGACTGCTCGTAGTTGTAGTCTTATTATTTTAATTTTTTTTTGTATTTACCTCTTTTGACCCATATAATTTCTTTGTTGTGTTCAAGGTTCTCTTTTTTAATTTTTTTTATTTGTATTTTCAGCTTAAGTCCTTATTTTGGGATTTTTTTGTTTAGCCCAGTTCCCTTGGAATGCTTGGATGGATTGGATAGGCTTGTTTTGGCTTTTCCTCTCTGGGGACTGGATATTGCTGCTAATGATCTGGGTATGAGAACTGGTGGTTGGCCTCATTCCTCTGTCTCAATAGAGGGTGCTGACTCAGTCTCCTGCTAGTCCCCTGTGAGTTTAGACCTTGTCAGTCTTGCTTATCCCCACTGGGGAGTTGGTTCCATCCTTTGTTATGGTCCTGACAACTCCCAACAGGATATTGGAGATTATATTGATCTCAGACATTCTATACAATTTCTCTGGTATTAGTGCCCTAGTAGCGTTGGTTTTGTTTCCTACTGTGGCTCTTAGTACTCTAAAGAATGCATAGTTGGGACTTGTCTACCTTCATACTGAACTTAAGGGCTGATTCTGATCCCTTCTTTTCTGTCAATGTGTCTTTCAGATCTAACTTCAGGATTCATATTACTGGAATTCTCACTCAATTCTGGCTCCCTTTTTCAGAACATTACGTAGCTTCAGGTCTTTTATAAGAGCTGGTATTATCATTCCTCTTCTCACTTCTTTAATCTTCTAGCATTTTAGTGAATTCATGCTAGCTAGCCTGGATTTTATCTTCTCAGCTTCACTAGATTCTGGACCATTAGCTGGAAAATGGGCAAGCTGCTATGTGTGACTCTTTACTGTGGGTGACTGATTTGTTTCTACCAGCTTTTGGATATCTTTTTGTTTGGTTCTGGATTGGCTAGAGGAACTTTTTTTTTTAAATTTTTTCTTTATCCATTTGTTTTTCTGAGTTCTTTTCATTTCATTTGCAAGACCTGGGTTTTTCTGTTCCCTTTCATAGCTCCATTTTAAATAGAATTATTCTCTTTGTTTCTTCAAAATTTCATCATTGAAGGTTCTATAATCCTCTTGGATTAACTTTCCTCATAAAATTTTATTCTATGGTATTATACTTACCCTTCTTCTGAACTCTTTGAGACTTATTTTTCTAGAATTTAAAGTACAGGTCAAACCATTCCTAACATTCCTCTTTATCAAAAATGCTAGGAGACAGTGGTTATTTCCTCTCAACATTTCCAATTTTTTTTCACTCTAAAAATTCCTTTCTTTAGGGAGAATCAGATCCAGCATAGAATTTTCCCCTTGCTGATCTCCCTATCTTTTGAAATATGAAATTATCATTAAGACAAATAAAGAAGTTATAACTTGCTCTAATTTTGGCAGAGAGAGTACTCCAACAGATATATGGAAAATTGAAGTCATTCATCACTGAAATATTGTGCCTCTGTGCCAAGTTTGTAATCTGTTTCCAAAACTCCTCATCTATTTCCTTTTTCTTCTTAGGTAGTCGGAAGTATACTCCAATGATATCACTTATATATATTTTTTAAACCCTTGTACTTCGGTGTATTGTCTCATAGGTGGAAGATTGTTAAGGGTGGGCAATGGGGGTCAAGTGACTTGCCCAGGGTCACACAGCTGGGAAGTGGCTGAGGCCGGGTTTGAATCTAGGACCTCCTGTCTCTAGGCCTGACTCTCACTCCACTGAGCTACCCAGATGCCCCATATCACTTCTATTTTGATAATTACCTAGGTAATCCATTGATCTTTACTGATCTTTACATAAATACTCTCCAACATGAATCTACTTTCTGATTCCTGAAACTCTTCCCATGAGCATACTTTTTAGATATAGGATGCTACCCCACTCTAATGTTTTTCTCCTATCATCATATTTTTTAATAAAGTAGTCAGAGTGATATTCCTCTCAGGGGTCTCTTCTTACCAAGCCTCAGTGATCCCTAGTGCATCTTTTCATTCTAGCTTCTCTTACTTGTAGTCTAAATACCATGTGAAATTGTATATAAAAATTTGAGAATATAGATTTTGGTACTTTCTTCTTTCTTGAAAATTTTTTCTTCTATGAATTCCTGGAATCTCAACTACTATTTTTCTCCTTTCACTGTAGCTACTTTCTATGGTGTCTAGGAGTTTTTCTCCCTCCCTCCCTCTCTTTTATTTTAAAAGTCCTTTTCATCAGATTTATTAACACTCAGGACATACATTCTTCTTAAGGTACATGATATTCCTGGCCAGCTATCTGGTATTTCAATATTTTAAGCCATTATCCAACAGTACAAATCGTAGATACCACTTTCTTAGCCAGTTGTTAACTTCCAAAACAATTATTTTTACATCCGTTGTCTTCAGTGGATAAGGGTGAGGAAAATGCTACTGTTTCCCTGATAGTCTGCCTCCATTTTCTTAGCCAGGTCTTTATAATCTTTGAGAATATTTGATATTCCTTCTCACAGTATCACTGAGTCTACTTGAAGCAACCCAAATGGAAAGCAGTTGAAAGATGTTATTGTTGGATTGACATCAGTCATGAGACCTTTTTATTAATTCATGAGTCATGAGCTCACTCATGAAACAGGGAAATCTAGGTGGTACAGTGAATAAGAGCACTCACTGCAGAGTCAGGAAGGCCAGAGTTCAAAACTGGTTTCAGATACCTAATAGCTATATGACCCTGGATAAGTCATTTAGCCACTTCCTGCCTCAGTTTCCTCATCTGTAAAGTGATCAGATATTACCTACCTCTCTGGGCTGTTGCATAGAATTGAATGAAATGATATTCGTCAAGTATTTAGCACAGTGCCTGACAGATGAGAAGTATTTTTTTTTAAACCCTTACCTTCTGTCTTGGAGTCAATACACAGTCAGAAGAGCAATAAGGGCTAGGCATTGAGGGTTAAGTGACTTGCCCAGGGTCACACAGCCAGGAAGTGTCTGAGGCCAGATTTGAACCTAGGACCTTCTGTCTGTAGGCCTGGCTCCCAATCTACTGAGCCACCCAGCTGCTCCCAGAAGTATTTAATAAATGTGTGCTCTTCCTCTCTCCTTTTAAAATAAAATTAAAAAGCATATATTTCACAGGTTAGTAGATTAACCTTACAATTCTTGGTTTTGATTTTCTTTTGGCTGAAGTTGTGGATTATGACATAATAGAAAATCACCAATATTTAGTGGTGGAGGACTTGTGTTCAAATCCCAGTATAATTATGAGTTAAGTATATGATCTTGCGTAAGTGACTTACACTGGACTTCTGAACTTATTTATAAAATGAAGGGGTATATTAGATAGACTATTTTATTAATTTTCATGGAACAATCTCTCAGTTTATAATTTGCCATTTTGTGTCCCTAGACTTGGTTTTCTAATCTAGAAAATGAGAGGATTGGACTAAAGCATCAGAGTCCTTTCTAGCCTTCAGCTCTTCAATTATCTGTGTATCTATTGATATTTCTCCCATGGCCATTTGTGATTTTGATTTAATGAGTTATTCTAACCTATAGTTCAAGTCTTCCTGCCAAAGATTTTTAAGGCACTCTTGATAGCTTTCTCCACATGTCATGTTAAATACAGTTTTCTCTGAGCCAATTGAGTGCATACATCCATCATAAAAGATCAGTCTGTCAGAGTCAGAATAAACTCTCTAACTCCCAGAATTGAGAATTAGAGGACTGAGTTTCTGATCTCTACATGATTGTACAATAATTAGCCATGAGATCTTGGGAAAGTACATTGACTACTCTGAGTTTTTTCACCAATAAAATGGAACTAATGATATATCTCCTACATATTCCTTTGAGCCATGAGGGAAATCATAGGCATTGTGGTAAGGGATATAGGGATTAAGTCTGGAGTCAGGAAGGCTAGAGTTTGGGTCATGCCTCAGACATGTAATAGCTATGTCACTTTGGGCACGTCATTTATCTTGCCTTAGCTTTGTTCTTATAAAATAGGGATTAATAGCATCTACTTCATATAGTTGTTGTGAGGTTCAAATGAGATAATATATGTAAAATGTTTTGCCTACATTAAAGCACTTTATGGATGTTAGCTATTATTATTTCTATTATTATTATTTCTCTCCAAGGAGACAATATGTGAAAGTATTTTGTAAACTGAAAAGTGCTATGTAAACCATACAAAACACTATATATATATACATATATATTTTTTAAGTTCACAAACCCTTGGTTAAAAGGATACTTTTTTTAAAAACACCTTCTGCCTTAGAATCAATACTTGTATTTGTTTCAAGGCAGAAGGGTGGTAAGGGCTAGGCAATGGGGGTTACGTGACTTATCCAGGGTCACACAGCTAGGAAGTGTCTGAGGCCACCCACATCTGAACCCAGGACCTCCCAACACCAGGCTGGCTCTCAATCCACTGAACCGCCCAGCTGCCCCCACAAAACACTATATTAAAATAGCCTAGATTCTTTTAATGTTGGTACTTACCATAACATCCAGATAATATTTAGAATAGAATATGGAAAAGCCATCATGGAATAGCTGAATTGTTCTCCTTGTGAACCAAAGCAAGACCGGAAAGTCCTCACTTCAGATGCTATCTCTGAGGTTTCTTAGAAAAGAGACATGGCTAAAAAGATAGAAGAAATTCCAATTTTCCATCTAATCCAACCTCCTTCATTTACCAGTAAGAAAACTGAGGAATAAAATTTGCCTAAAGTCACACAGGGACTAAATGAATCAGGATTTGAACCTTGAAAATCCAAATGCTTTTTTTTTTAAAACTATATTATGGCTTTCTGCTATTTGGCTTAACCAGCTTGATATAATTGGAGGAGTTATTTTACATTGTTTGATTTATTTGTTAATTTAATGACAGTTTTATTTTGCACATTTATAAAAACGTATACAAACCTTTCTGTGTTTATTTTTTGTAGGCTATAGGAGAACAGTTATCCTTATTTGACTAGGAAAAGTTCTTCAAGAATACTGTCTGTTATTGTTTCCTTGACTGGACTTTTACTATCAGCAAGACAACAACAAGGTAATGAGTGAATATCATCTATTGCAAGTTCCCCAAAATAAAAGTCATCCCAAGTGTGGAATTGCTATTGCTTATTCCTGAACTAAGAGGCGAGTTTTGGTACAGAAGGCTAGATTTAAAGTCAGAAAGAACTTTCAAATCCTGCCTTTGAGAAAAAGGTTTTTTTTTTCCTTCTTCCTTTTAATCTATAGTCAACTTAGCTGGTACCCCCAGATAACCCTTTAAGACAATAAGGCCAAGTGCAAAAGAACTGCAGTGGTGAATTTCAGACTCCTGACTCTTTCTAAAAGGAATGATTTCTTGAGTTTTAAAATATTTAAAAAGAGGATGGGAAATCTTTTGTGTTGCTTTTTTAGTAAATGTGAATGCAGATGTGTTGGCAATTGGGCAGGGAGTGTGATATAGCCTTACAGCTGGAGCCTAATTCAACTAAGACAGAACTCAGGAATTTCTGGGTCTGTGAATCTTGGCTTTATCAGTTAGGGTTTTTCCTCTGTGGGGTTTGGATGCTATGGCAATAAGCAACCCAACAGCATGTATATATGCATAGAACATCAGTGTCCTCCTGTGTAACTGTAGGTAGGACTACATAGTCCTTTATGTGACATCATGAGCTTGTCCCTCTCATCCCACCCTGAGAGCTCTTTGAAAATGATGGGTAAAGGTTGGTCGACTTAGTTCAACAATGACAGTAAGAAAGAAAATACATGACCTATGAAAAGTATCTGAAAAATGTATCATTTTCTACATGTTTTTCCTTGTTGAAGATTGGATGATCTCCAGTGGAATTTTGATTTATTTCGAATATTGGCATCTGGCTAACCTTGGTCAGTGGAACTGTTTTCCATAAAGCCTTCCCTCTGCCCTTGGATAGTGTTCTAAATCTAATAAGATCTTTTATTTTCATATGTAGGAGGAAATAAATGAAGTCTTTATGTATACTAATTCTTTTAAATAAAAAATAAATCTGTTATTCCATCTGGTGTTTAAAAAATTTAAAGAAAAATTACCCAAATAGAACTTTTTCAGATTTTTTCAAGATAAAGTTAGGTTTGGTCAATAATAATTTTATTTTGTTTTATTTTGAGGGTCAACAGATACTTTGACATGGCTGATTATCTTGTTGCTGACTTGCAAAGACAAACAGATATTTTTTGCTTTTTAGACAGATGTTTAAATCAGCAGCTTATGGATCCTAAAACAACATCTTTCAGAGGTTTCTGGACCCAGAACCTTTAAAAATAACTGGAGTACAGACAACCATTGTACACATGTAGTGCCCTCTCTTGGCTCTAACTCGCAACCCCCACTTACACTGCCTGATTGTGCATCAGAGAGCAGATGACTAGGATAACCCTGATGGAGGTGTTCTAGAGGTAACTCTGAGAGGTGGGAGGTTTTAATTCTATCATTTATGATTCCTCCCCACCCCTATACAGTGTGCTCTAACTTAACTATATTGATTCAAGAGTTGATATAATTTACCTTTTAGATAGGAGTTTTTAGTTGAGAAGGTATAGTAAGGGTAGAGGTTACAAAATCATCCCTTAAAGGCAGGAAGGGCCATTGTCCCCTTACACATACACAAAGTCCCTGAGGATAGTGGGTTCAAGTCTTAAAAAGGCGATACAAAATATTTTCCCCAATCTGTACTCTACCCCCTGAACGTACACACACAACACATACACAGACACACAGAATCTGGGGTGGTGGGGGAAGAAGAATGGCTATGAGTTTATAGTAAATCGTAATAAATCCACATGTATGGAATTCACTGGGCTGAAAAGTACTATGTAACCCTGGGTCTTGAGTTTTTTGTTTTTGTTTTTCTCCTTTGAAGGAGTTCCCCTCAGCCGCCTTCAGGGCATGGAATGGTTACAGAAAAATTATTCTTGTTCAGTTGGGCTGGCTCTTTTTCATGATATAGTGCTTTGTTAAACATACAGGTACATCCTCTTCTGGGCAAAATCAAGAATTGTGAAGCATTTTAAGGTTTGTAAAACTCTTTACAAATATGGTCTCATTTGACCCTCACAACAAATAGAGGTTATTTTAAAAAATAGATGAGGTAGACAGAGGTTAAATAACTTGATACTAGGCATCCAAAGCTGGATTTGAACTCAGATCTTCCTGACTTGAGGAACAGTGTATTATCCACAGTTCTACCTAGTTGCCAAGTGGTTGCCACTTTGGCTTCAATGGGTTCTGCTTCTACTTCCAGGTATTGAAGGGATCTCTGATGTTTCTTTTAAATTTTCAGTTTATAGACTGGTAATCTGTTCAGTTTCATCTCCATCTACTGATTCATAAAAAATTAGGAAAGAATAAGCAAATCAGAAGAAATGATAGTAAAAATTTGTCTAGAAAAACAAAAGGTCAATAATATCAAGAAAATTAATGGAAAAAATGAAGGAAGGAGGCCTACCTATACAAGATCTCAAACTCTGTTATAAAGTGGTAATCATCAAAACAATATGGTCCCTCAAATCTGGCCTCAGCCACTTCCCAGCTGTGTGACCCTGGGCAAGTCACTTGACCCCCATTGCCCACCCTTACCAATCTTCCACCTATGAGACAATACACCGAAATTAAGGGTTTAAAAAAACAACAACAAAAAAAACAATATGGTCCTGGCTAAGAAATAGAGCAATGGATCAATGAAATAGGTTAAGAAATCAACACATGGTAGTTAATGATCAGTTAATGACCACAGTAACCTGATATTCCATAAACCCAAAGATCCAATATATTGGAGGAAGAATTTACTATTTGATAAAAAACTGCTTGGGAAAACTGGAAAACAAGATGGCAGAAATTATGCATAGACCAACATCTCATGCCAAATACCAAGATAATATCAAAATGGACACTTTATCTAGAAATAAAGGGTGATACCATAAACAAGTTAGGGGAATATGGAAAAGTTTATCTATCAGACTTATGGATAAAGGAAGAATTCATGATCAAACAAGACATAAAGAACATTACAAAAAATGAAATGGATAGTTTTGATTACATTAAATTAAAAAGTTTCAGTATAAACAAAATCAGTGTGAACAAAGATTATAAGGGAATCAACAAATTGGGGAAAAAGTTTTTATAGTAAGTGTCTCTGACATAGGCCTCATTTCACAAATGTATAGAGAACTGAATCAAATTTATAAGAATATAAAGCATTACCCAATTGATAAATGATCAAAGGATATGAACAGGTCATTCTCAGAGGAAGAAATTAAAGTTATCCATAGTAATAAGAGGAAATGCTTCAAATCAGTATTGATTAGAGAAATGCAAATTAAAACAACTCCAAGTTACCATTTCATACCTATCAGAATGGCTAATGAGAGCAAAAAGGAAAATAATTAATGTTGGAAGGAATGTGGAAAAATCACAACTCTAGTGCACTATTGGTGGAACTGTGAACCAATACAATCATTCTGGAAAGCAATCTGGAACCTCAACCAAAGGACCATAAAACTATGCATTATCTTTGACCCAGCAAACCACTCTTGGGTCTGTATCCTAAAGAGATCAGAGATAAGGGGAAAGGACCTATTTGTGCAAAAGTATTTTTAGCAGCTCTTTTTATAGTGGAAAATAATTGGAAACTGAGAGGTTGCCCATCAGTTGGATAATGACTGAACAAACTGTGGTATATGCTTATAATGGAAAACTATTATGCCACAAGAAATGAACAGAATGAGTTCAGAAAAAAACCTGGAAAGAGTTATATGAACTAATGCAAAGTGAAAGGAGTAGAGCCAAGAGAAAAATATATACAGTAACAGAAATATTGTACTGTGTTCAGTAACTTTTATCAGCAAAACAAAGCTCCAAAATAACCTTGAGACTCATGACAAAAGAAACAAATAAAACACAGTTACAGAAGGAACTGTTGAAACCCAATTACAGAACTTCACTCTAGCTTTTATTTTAATTCCTTCATGAGTTTTTTTTTGTATATGTGATACTTCTTTTCAATAATTGCATGAGGAATATGGAAATATGTATTGCCTGAAAGCACTGGTATAGCCTATGTCAGACTGTTTACTGTCTCGGGAGTGTCAAAGGGAAGGGAAGGAGAGAATGTCAAAATGTCAGGAGGTGAGAATGTCAAACATTATTTCTAAATATAATTGAAAAATAAAATTCAGTTACAAAAAGAAAGAATAAGGACAAAAGAAACAGACACAATGCATTGTGATCCATGTATCATTTGATAGGGACAAGATAACAGTTTACATTTATATAGTGTTTACTGTGTGCCAGGCACTATACTAAGCTTTTTACAAATATTTTCTCATTTGATTTCACATTCACCTTAGGAAGTAGGTGCTATTATGATCCCTATTTTATAGAAGAGGAAACTGAAGCAAACTGAATTAAGTGACTTGCCCAGAGTCACACAGCTACTAAATGACTGAGGCTGAATTTGAACTCAAATTTTCCTGACTTTGGACTCAGTTCTCTAATCATTGAACCACCTAGCTCTCTGAAATAAAGCAACTACTATCCATGCCATCCATCTGGAGATTCATGGCAGTTCTTCCTGATCTAAAAGATACAAAAAAGACAAGATTTTACTAGCTCAAACCTTTTAAGTGTACTTTCAGTTCTGGGTCTTTAGCCAATTTAGAGACTAGCATCATGATTGAAGTCCCTCATGCACACATGGCCAGTGAGTCTAGTAAGCCCCTAAGTGTTACATTGAAACTGAGCATGACATATTTTATTACTTCATGTAACCTGCTGGAAAGAGCAAATCAACCCTTTCCATCATGTAAAACTTTGTGCCTTCATTGGCCAGTCACCTCATTGTACATGATTATTAAGATTCTGCTAGCATTTCGGTGACTAGCCTTAATCTAGAGATCAGAGATGAAGAAATACTTTTAATTTATAAGATTGAGCTTTGTTTTCTTTTATGTAAAGGAGGGAAGGGAGAAAAAGGCAAGGGGAAAAGAAAGTTAACCCAGAAAGAAACAAATGGGATCAAACAAGCAGGAGTCTAAGGATATGCCTTCAATGACTGAATGGTCTGAATCATTTTTATCTTTTTAAGGACCATAGTTCCTGTTTTTCTGTCCCAATCAGCCACCATGGAAATGGGAACTCTTGGTTTGGGGTCAGTGTGGTTCTGTCCAGGGTTGATCATATCTTTGCTGACTTGCAAATAGAGACACCATCTGATCATTGCTAAAAAAACTCAAACAAAAAAAAAACCCTCAAAAAACAAGTAAAACCAAACAAAAAAAAACCTTCATATTTAATGGATTATATATGTCAGCAAGTCCCTTCTTAGGTTTTAGGATTCACAAATTTTAGAAGCTATTGAAGCCAAAGAACCTCTTATATCAACATTTTTCTTTTCTTTTCTTTTTTTTTTAAACCCCTACCTTCTGCCTTGGAAGCAACTGGTTCCAAGGCAGAAGAGTGGTAAGGGCTAGGCAGTGGGGATAATTGACTTGCCCTGGGTAATACAGCTAGAAAGAATCTGAGGCCAGATTGGAACCTAGGACCTCTAGTCTCTAGGCATGAATCTTAATCCACTGAGCTACCCAGCTGCCCCCCATATTATAATTTTTAAAAGAACTAATTGGTGAGGAGGGAACCAGTATAACATAATTGAATTAGTTATAGATATGGACTTTGACTATTTGGGCTCAAGACCTAGCTTTGATAACCTGTGACCTTGGACAAAGCACTTGATCTATATAAGATTCTTTTCCCTCTTCTATATGAAAAAATAATACAAATTGTACTATCTTACCTATTGGGTTTTTGTGAATTTTTCATCAAGGGCTTATCATGTGGGGGTAGCTAGGTGGCTCAGTAGATCAAAGGCCAGACTTAGAGACAGGAGATCCTAGATTCAAATCTTGCCTCAGACACTTCCTAGCTGGGAGACCCTGGGCAAGTAAATCATTTAATGCTTATTGCCTAGCCCTTACTGCTTTGCTTTGAAACCAATACATAATACTGATTCTAAGACATAAAGTAAGGTTTAAAAAATAGCTTGCCATGTACCATGTACTGTGCTAAGTGTTGGAGATACCAGAAGAAAAAAAAAGGGGAAAATCCAATCCTGCTCTCAAAGAGATCTTATTAGAATGTGTGAGACAACATAGAGGTAAATGGGTTCATTCAAGACATATTCACAGCAGACCGATGGGAACCTGAGAGGGGAAGATTGGCAATGTGAAGGGACAAAGAAAGGCCTTCCATGGAAAGTAATGTTGTAGCTGATCCATGAAGGAAGTCAAGAAGAGGAGAGGAGGGAGAGCATTACAAGGATAGAGGCCTTCAATTCAACTTTTGTCATTGTTTTGCCCAGTTCTCTGTCACTTACAACTGGACAACTTTTTAGAGTTATGCAGATGAGAGAGAAGAAGATATTGATAGGGACAGAGACTCAAAGCTCAGAATCTTGAATTTTAATTGGAGAAATGCAACTAAAGTAGGAAAGCAATGAAAATAACTCTTGAGGAAGATGAATCTTGCTGCTGTGTACTGATATCTAAGAGGATCCACTCATTTGGTCTTAGAATCAGAGAGGCCAGTTGCTGGAGTCCTAGTTTTGTCACTAAGCAATTTAATTTATTCAGATTATTTTTCTTTATCCATAAAATGAAGATAGCATACCCTTTTACTATCCTACTCACTTAAAGTAATGTCAAAATTCTGGATCATTCAGTTGAAACAACTGGTTTAAGTGGATATCTGGAATTATTGTAAGCCAATGCCAAGATGAGGTCTAGTACTTGAGAATTAATTTTCATAGATAAGAGATGCATGTATAAATGTATCCTAACTTGAAGATTCTCAAAATAGAGAAACAGAGTTGAATAGTGTATAAAATGGACCTAAAGACCTAGGTTCAATTCTTACTTTTTACATACACTCATTCAAGTCTCTTAACCTCTCATTGATCTTGTCAATTAAGATTATAAGTTGCAAAGAAGGTTTAGACTTGAAATGGTAGAAGGGATCTCCTCATTTAAGAATCCTCTGTACCAATGAAATGTTGTCCCTTTCTCTTGAAATTCAATATTAATGTGTCTGGAATTACTAATGGAATGAAATTAAAAAATAAAATGTCATAAATAAGAATGCCTACCTATTAAGAAAAATATGAACTGGTAATTTTAAGGCTATATTTCTAGCAATGATTTCTTATTTTAGCAAATCTGCAGTCTCCCTGATGTGGCAACCTATTCTACCAGGATAGAACAGATATTTATTTTACACAGGAATTTTGAAAATGTATTAGTAAGCATTATTTTGATCATGAATCCATACTAATGAGTTTTTCAAATTTTTAAATAAAATAAATGTTAATCAAACAAATGTCTTAATTGATACAATTCCCAGTGGTTCAACCATATGATTTAGAAATCAACATTTGTTTCATTGGAAATTTTTCTAATAGAATTTGTTTGTCCTGTAGGGATGCCCAAATATTTTGGCAGTTGGACTATGAAAATGTTTCCAAGTCATCTCCATATCCCAGTTTTCTTACCATTCTTTTCTTGTCCCACCCATTTCAGCTATGAATAAACATTTTAAGTACCTACTATGTGTTATATGCAGTGCTAAGGGTCAAAAATACAAAGGATGGTAAAAGAATAGAAGCATACAATCTAGTGGGGAAGACAACCTGCAGATAAATATGTAACAAGTTACACCACCTAACTCATTGACAGATTAGTGGCTCATTGGTTACCCTCAGCCTAATTTAGCCCATCTGCAGAGATGGTTTACAGGGTATGGTTGCTGCACATGCTTCTTGAAGCCATGGGTGAGAGCTGGGTGAAAAGTGGACACCAAAGGTGAGTGAGAAGCCCTGCAAAGAACTTCTTGGTAAGCCTTCACGACAGAGGTGCTAGTCCTCCTTGATCACACCTACAAGCAGTAGGTATACCTCAAGAAGGGGAAAGTTTTATTGCTTACATTACACTCTTTATTATTGGCTTTCAATGTCCTTTGTTGCCTATGGCAGCATCTTATGACTTCTAGCTTCCTGGCTCAACTCAGGCTCTTCCTCTTTTCCTGAGATTCCAGCTATTAGTATTCTCTTTCTCTTCCAATAATTATAAATACATTAATATCTTCACAGGCTATATTTTTCTTCAACGCACCTCCTCCCAATTAGTTTGTGCACCTTGAGGACAGAGACTGCTTTTCATTTTGAATTTGTGTCCCCGTAATCTTCCCCAAACAAGTTAATGAGACTGGACCTCTGATTTCATTGGTATAGGAAATCCTTGGGGGACAAAATTATGTTTATCAATGGATGTCAGCATAGCATTGCTAACAATCATAGCATTGCCACCTAGAGTCATAGAGACTTGCACAGAGCACTGAGATCTTGAATTAATCTCCCAAACTACATAGTCAATATGTGTCAGAAGTAGAATTTAAACCCAGATCTTCTTGACTCCAAGAATGGTCCTCTGGGTCCATTCTAGCACATAATAATAACTACTCAATAAATACTAATTATATTGTATATTATTTTCTGTAGCTTAACATGGTCCCTGGCACATAGTAGGAGCTCAATAAGTATTAGTTGCCTTTATTGTATTGTATTGGTCAAGTAAGAAGGTCAATAACTTGTCCATGAGACAGTAAAGCAAAAATTCTGCTAAAATATATTATTCCTTGAATGTAGTCCTTCTTGGGAGCTGTTGATTAGAGCTATGAGAACACTTATGAATCTCATAAAGACTTCTTGTCAGAATGAAGGAAAATCATTATCCATTTTATAGTTTCTCCTTAATTTGCTATTAAAGTGGGTTGAAACCCTAAATGAGTTTGGCAGCTGATCTTACAATTGACTAAGTAGGCCCTCGAGGTGCCCAAGCCCTGGCTTCCTTAGTTTTCTTTGGATTCCTTTTTCAAGGGCAATCCTTTGGCACTCTTCAGATTGATAACTTGTAGATTGACCAACCAGTCACTGCTTGCCTTTGTCTCGCCAAATATGGAAAAGAAGCCTCATTCTCTGCTTAAATATGAAACTGTGCTAAGCCATTTCTTCACTAAAACATGAGACTAGAAAAGGATATTAGTAAGTAAATAATGGGCACATATGAAAAAGAATCTGGGTTCCAGGATATCAGGATTTTCTTTGTTGTGTGTTTGTTTTTATGAGATAGTAAAATTTAAGAATAGGAATATAGAAGTTGGTAGTTTGAGAAGAATCATTATGTGCCAGAAAGCTATAGCAAACATTTACAGAGCACTTTAAGGTTTACAAAGCACTTTACATACATTATCTCCCAAAATGCTGCAATAGCCCTGGGAGAAAGGTGCTATTATTAACCCCATTTTGTAGATAAGGAAACAGCAACTCAGTAAGATTTTCTTCTACTTGGCAACATAGGTAGGTCATATAGTCAATGGCATGACTTGAACCCAGGTCTCTGATTCTAAAACTGGCTATACTTTGTGTGTGTGTGTGTGTGTGTGTGTGTGTATTGTAATATCATTTCTGCTATGCAAAATGGAGAGCAGGATGAGTGACACTTAGCAGTTAGAACTTGGAGCCTTGCCATGAGCCAGCAAGGCAGAGGCAGTTACAGGGAGACTATAAAAAGCAGAATTTTGAACAAGAGGCTCTCAATTTGGGAGGTTGGTTGGGATTGGGGTAGGCCAAATCAACTCAGGATACCTGCATTCAGCTCTAATCACTTTCACACCCTCAACTTCTGTGTAAAGCTGAGATTATTCATTCTATTTAATTGATCATCAAAGGAAGAAGCAGTATCAATACCATCAAACAATCTGGTTCAGGCTAAGCATCCTGGCCTGGCCAGGTTGCAACCAAGGAGATAAACCTCTTCAGCTGATAATCTCAAACCTGACTACCTTCAATTGACATCACCTGATCATTAGCTTTAGTCAAGCTTTTCCTCACTCCTCTTTCCCTCAGTCCCTGTTACCCTTTCCCTAAGCTTGTTATTAAATTCTGAAACTTGCTTAGGTGGATGTCATCTTTACCCTAAAGATCATCAACATATCCTTGGGTATCTGAGGGAAGAGAGATTACTCAAATGACAGTTAAGCTGCAGTCACTAGCATTATCCATCAGTTTTAGAGCCAGGATAAGCAGTCAAGGAGCTGGGTGATCTAAACTACAGTCTCTTACTTGATCACTTACTCCTGGGACACTGTTATAGTGGAGCTGGGTGTATTAGCTTAGTCACAACTATTCCTGTGGGGTCTTGGTGTTCACCACCACAACCTGGTGTTCACCTAGGGATTCCCACACTCACTCAGCTTCAGGTCCTCATGCCATCAGAGAACTTTGGGCCATCTCATCATCAGCATCTCAGCTCCTATGACAGTGTGTGTGTGTGTGTGTGTGTGTGTGTGTGTGTTTCTCTCTCTTCGTACATACTTACAGACATATATACACATAGACATATGTTGATAGTGTAGTATAGAGAAGGGGTCATATAGTTTTTTCAAGCTTTGGCTGAGTTCCAAAAGCTGTTAGGAGTTTGGAATCTTGAGGAAAAGTCAGTTGATTAGGGTCTCCCGTGGAGGGAGGTTGTCTGATCAGCCGAGCTGCCTCCTTACCTAGCTGTAGTATTGAAATTTAGCCTAGCTTTGATATATTTACTTAAGAAATTATTATTTTGGATAAACCCTTTATATCTTCCTTCCCTAATATTATTTCCTACCTTCCCTCCCTTACCTTATATGTCTGTGGAGTTAATAAGGAGAGTAATTAGAGAGGAGTTCAAAATCTGTGAAGGGTTAATTGTTATTTGACAATATTAGATATAGAGAAACTAGTCAATCATCATTTATTCCCTTTAGATAGCAATAGCATTTGTAAACTTGAGTTAAAGGCAGGTCCTTACTCAGACTCCATCTTTGCCTCCCTTCCCCCACCTGAGGTTCCTGAGACAACTGTTAGGGCTTCCTTTGATCCACTTTCCTGACACATCAACCTTTAAAAATAATAAACCCTTTTGTGTTTCAACAGACCTATTAGTGTAATTTGTCTGTTAGTTATTGAGAGAGGGAAGAAGAGGGAAAGAACCAACATACTCTGGGCTTGAAGGGAAGCCGGGATCCATCTTGGAGGAAGGTGTAACTTCAAAACAAGTCCCTTCCTGTGAAATTAACTAAGCCTGTTGTTAATTTCAGTTTAGTCTATTTCCCTCAGCCTGTGTTTGAGTCTAAGTCCCAGTCTGTAAAGCCTGCTGTTTGTCTGTTTAGTTTACTTTCTCCTCTCCCCGAAGATCTCTGTTTCCCTTCTGTGTTAAACTCCTGACTTCAGCCCTATTATATCCTGAATCTCCTTATTCCAGCCTACCTGTAACCTAGATTACCCATTTAGCAAGTCTCTGACAACCTCCTTTCAAATTCCCTTATCCCACACACCTTTCCTCAAATTATCCCCATAACAATAGAGAGAGTCGTTCCTCAAGATCTGGGCATTTAACTGTCTTGACTTCAAGCACTCAAATGATTTTATTAGTCACTTCATTTTCACCTTCACATTGATAAATATGTACATTCTCTGTTACGCTCAGTAGAGACAAACACAAGCGATGCTGTTGCACACAAGCTTATGAAGTGGCTGCCATCTTTTGAAGACAGCATATTTGACCAGCAGGCTGTAGACATTGACAGGCTGCTGAACCCGTCATTGATCAGAGCCTCAAGGTTAAGCATCAACTCACCTCTGCTATGTTCCAATACAACAAGAACCTTAAGGATCTCAACGAGTGCACGAAGCCAACATCATTGATGGTTGATGTCAAGCTGCTGTGTCCTTTGTGATCTCCTATGCCATCTCCAAGCTGTGAAGCACAGGCGTCAGAGGTGATGTTGTGACTTCACCAGTCTCAGAGTCCTTAGACAATAGTGACTAAATTCCCAGCAATCTCTCCTTTGGTTTCCAGAGGGCAGCCAAAGTAAAGAGGTTTATAGTAGGATAGCATAGAGAAGTGATGGGCAAACTATGGCCCGCAGGCCAGATGTGGCCTCCTGAAATGTCCTATCCTGCTGCTTGACATTATTCCTAATCTGAGGAATACAATGAGTAGGATACGATACAATGAAACTTTGAGTTGCCTTAGAAACAGACTGACAGAGGAACATTTCCTTTCCTTTGGCCCCTCTTTAAAGAGTTTGCCCATCACTAGCATAGAGGATAGAGTCTTTGTACCCCCATTGATACAATAGAAGGTAAGATTCAGGTGAAAAATATTTTAGTGTTAAGTATTTTATTTGCTGTATGGTATTTATGGTAGTGTAATTTTCCTGTGTCATTAAAAGTAAATACTGTCTGAAGTCAATGTTTTGCTTTGTTTTTATGAGATGTTTGCACAGGTCACAGAATTATAAGAAGTTACTGAAAAATGTGTTTTACATGTGACTAATTTTATTTTGTATATTGCATTTTATGAGTTATTTCATGGGTTCTATGCCAGGAAAAGTGTCTATTGTCAGTGTTTTGTTACAAAGAATTATATTCAGAATAGGTATTCTCAGCAATCTCTAGCAAATGACTATGGTTTTTTGGTTGATGTAGGTTTCATGGGTACCTAATCCTCTATTTCCCATGGGTTCAGTATAGCAGCACTTACATTTTTGATATTTGCTTTGTTTTCTAGGAACGTTGCCTCTGAAAAAGAGTATATACAAACATTCATTTACATATATGTGTGTATAATATATAGAAATACATTGATTTGTATACATACATACACATATAAATACACACATACTCACAAATGCGTGTGTTCATACAAATGTGCCTAGCATTAATTCTCTCCATAAACAATTATTTGATTTAGCAATAAGTTTTAAATGTCTACTCTTTGCAAGTTGAAAAGCTTAATGAGATGAGTAGAGATCAGCCTCCAAGTAAGGAGAAGACAAGTAAGTTCTGCCTCTCACACATCTGTGTGATTTGGGGCAAGTTATTTAACTTATTCAAAGCAATTCTTTTCTACTAAATTACAGAGCATTTGCTGATATTTTGGAGATAGTTTCTATACTGGAAGTTACTGAGATGAACAAAATCAAGGGTCCAGACCTTCCCTCTACACATGTATATTTTTCATACGTGATATGTGATACACATATATATGTATGTATATACATATTTATACTTGTACATATGTATACACATATGCACATCTATAAGTACACATGCACAGATATATACAATTCCAAATGTGTATTACTAGGCTGTCTGCTATCCATATCATAAGAAGCGGTTGTTTGTTTTGTTTTATTTTACAGCCTTCAGACACTGAGGGAAAGTCAAACTAGTGTCACATAGATTTAGAGGATCATAAACCTAGAGAAAGAAGAAGTCTGAGGCCATCTAGTTCACTCCTTCATTTTACGAATGAAGAAACCAAAGGAAGTTAGTGAAGGACATGGGGGATAACTAGGAACTTGTGAGCTTTAAGAAGTCAGAGGTTCAGGAATCAAGTCCATACCAGGTTTTTCAGGCAGTCTAGCATGGAGGCCCTAAAAAACAACCCTTAGAATACCCATTACCACTCTCAGTTGAGTGTAGCTAAGGACAAGGGCCTAAGTAGTGAGGATGGTGCATTTGGATATGAATGTGGAAGGGCCAATGCTATGAAGAAACTGTTTAATCTGAGCCCATTTTCCACAGAGACCTAGGAGGGACAGGTAAGAGTATGACTCCAAGGTGTGTGTGTGTGTGTGTGTGTGTGTGTGTGTGTGTGTGTGTGTGTACACTTCTGCTGTGTGTGTGTAGGGTATGTGTGTACTTCTGCTCTTGTTCTATCTTTGAAGCAAATGTTCCTTTGAAAACTTAGTTGATATTAATTGTTTAAATGGGACTGGGATAATGGTCTCTGGTGGCTTATAATGAAAAGACCACAGCTGATGGGTGTTTGAGCCAATGGTATTAGAAAGAGACATCCCAGTCCTCAGTGGTAGCACCAGGACCCTGTGTGGGTAATGCAGACAATTTTATTCTAAGAGAGTGAGGCCAGAGTTGGTTTGAAACTGGGGAAAATGATAAAAAATGTTCCTTTTTTCATTTTTAAAAATGTATTTCTTTATTAAAAGAAGATTCAATGCCTGGAGGTATGGAGGCATACTGGGGAAATTATGGCCATTTAGGAAAAAAAAATTAAAACAAGATTTAATATGTTATCAATTCCCTTCACTCTTACTTGACCCATCAGATTTAAAGTAAATCTAAATTTCTTTCCCCTTTTAATCCTTAGAATAAGTAGACTTAAAACTTTTCCATGGGGGGCATCTGGGTAGCTCAGTGGAGTGAGAGTCAGGCCTAGAGACAGGAGGTCCTAGGTTCAAAACCTGGCCTCAGCCACTTCCCAGCTGTGTGACCCTGGGCAAGTCACTTGACCCCCATTGCCCACCCTTACCAATCTTCCACCTATGAGACAATACACCGAAGTACAAGGGTTTAAAAAACAAACAAACAAACTTTTCCATGTCACCTTAAATGAACAGATTCACATTCTTTTCTTGAATTCAGTTTCTGAATCATTTTTTTTCTTCGTTCAACTTCTCATCCATCAGAATTCCTGTGGTTGCATATAGTTCTGACTCAGATATAAGGAATAAAACATTCTAGAAGGGGTGACGGATTTTTGACATTAATTAGTTTCAAGTGGTCTATAAATACTTTTTAAAAAAGGATCAACATTTTCTTTATTCATGTTGGATCATTTAAAAACAGGCATTCCTATATTTCCTCAAACATATACATACACATGCTTTTTGGCAAATGATTAGTTTGTCTTAAATTAATCCAAGTGTCCTTTTGGTGATTTGAGTCCAAGGACTACAATAAACCATCTGTTGGCTTTTCTGTTATATTATTCTCTTTGATCATAACCAGCTTATAAATAATATTTTAGAAGATGTCTTTTGTGATGAGCAACTTGGGGGTATTCATAGAAGTGGTTATTACCCAAACATGATTTGAATGATTTTCATTACAATTTACCAATAATAATTACTAAAATTACAATGAGAGACAGTATACTGGGCTTAACTCCTTCCTTAGTTACATATTGGCTATGTGCTCCAAGAAAACTCTCTTAATCTCTTAATGGCTTACTTTTTTCATTGATAAAATGAGGGGGATGGACTCAATGAGGAGGATGGACTCAATGGCCTTTAAAATCCCTTCTGACTACCTTTTTTATTCTGTGATAAATGAGTTTAATCCTGGTTTTGACACATATTGGCTATGTTATCCTGGGCAAATCACTAACCCTCTCAGTGCCAGAAGTAACTCCCTAAGAGTATAATTTGCAGAAAAGTAGCTGCTCTTCACTGGCAGAGTCAATTTCCTCATTGGAAACTCTCAATAGCAATGAATTCTCAGTTTCAACTTCATCTAATCTCATAACCAAAATCATGCAGCACTTTCAGATTTACAAAGTTCTTTCTTTACATGTTATCTCATTTGAATCTCACAACAACCCTGTGAAGTTGGCACTACAAGTATGAGTCTTCCTACTGATAGAAAAGGAAATTCAGGTATAGACAAGAGAAACTATTTTCTCATGGTCATATCACAAGGAAGTGTTACAGAAGTAGAATATTGGATTTGATTCGAGGCCTTGCTTACTCCAGGTCCTGCATTCTTGTGGGCCTGTGGCCCCAGTTTCTCTTGGCTTCCTCTCTGGATAAAAAAGGAAGACATATTAAGGTCCACAGATAACTTTACACAATTTTTAAGGATTGGTTCCTCTTGTTAACTCTGTAAGCCATTGAATAATTACAAGTTCCATTCCATGATCTTATGTCCCCTGTTTAATCATTCCCCAGATGTGAAGCAGCTGATATCATTATTAACCAGAATGCTGAGTTACAGATGGCTATTTCTCTTTAAATAGAAAATAATTTGTCTCCAACTACTGTCAAATGCCTTACCATAAGATGGATTGTAAGGAAGTCACGTCATCACTAAGTGGGATTATTTGAACAGCTTTAGAAAATCATCCTCAATCTTCCTTCTTAAAAAAAAAATCTGAAATAGCAATATCAGTAAAATAGTGAGAAAGCTTTGGTAATGTGGTGAATCCATGTTAACATTCTATAAAGAATACACTGTGAAATGTGGTCAATGCTAGGCTGTGCCTTCCCAAAACATGAATTCTTTCTCTCTGTTTGGGGTCATGGAAAGTCAGAGAATCTGAAGAATGGAATTCTGACTTTCCTACTTCTAGTCATCTCTCTGAGACTCATTTTCCCCATCTGTAAAGTAAGAAGGTTGGACTATTGGATTTCTAAGTTCCATTCCACCTTGCAATTCTAGGCTTATTATTTTTTTTTCTGAATTTTTCATCAATAAAGATTTCAGATGGCACATAAGAGTTTTGGAAATTTAAAAAATAACTGAAGAAAATGTGCTCCCACAAGACTAAATAAAAACATCTCAAGGGGTAGAGCCAAGATGATGGAGTAGAGGAAACACTCAGCAGACCTTTCCTCAATATCCAAACAACTTTAAAATAATGCCTCAAATTATAATCTGGAATGGCAGAGTCAATAAAAGGTCAGGTTGAGTGAGGTATTTTTCTAGCCCAAACAACTTAAGAATTCAAAAGGAGAGATCTGTGACATGGGCTTGGAGGTTGGATTGTAGCCCCAATAGATTTGACACCACATTTGGGACCAGGTAGTGGCAACATAAGCAGCAGCAGTTTCAGGAGCTTTAAATGGAGAAATGGCAGTGACCTGGCAAGTGGCCAGAAAGAGATTACAGGGGACCTCTGCACTAGCACTGGACACAATTCTGCTTTATGTACCCTTGATTTCATCCCTTCTTTTCTCCTTCAGATGATTATATTTCTCCTATCTATAATCTTTCTGTCTCTGTCTCTCTTTAATCTTCAATCTATCCCAACTATTAGTTCCTTTCCTTCTTCATACATGCTCTTGTCTCTCCAATACTTAAAAAATCCTTATTTGACTCTACTGTCTCCTCAAAAATGTCTTAATATTCTTTTCTCTCTCTCCTTCCTTTCACAGAAAAATTAGAAACAGTTGCCTATGCTTCTTCTACTCCAGCTCGATTCTCAGCTTCTTGCAATCTAGATGATTTTGATTCAGACCACATCACTTTATTTGTCTGAATTGTTCTTTGCAAAAAGCTAATGATATACCACACGTGCAAATTGGCTCCTACAAGTAGATGAGGCAGAAATTCTCAATTAAAAGGAAAGCTGAATGTCAAATAAAGAAAAGAAGGTGGAAAGGAACCTTGACTGCACTTTTACATTGCTGCTAGGCTATGGTACCATATGTTTCTTATCAACTCACTATATCACTCTCCAGAGCAGCTCTTCCAATCGTTTTCATGCTTACTCAAACTTCTTATATCTCTCTCACCCCTGACTCTCCCACCTTGTCTCATATTTTACAGGAAAAAATGAGGCCATTTGCCACAAGCTCCCTCTTCTGCCCTCTTCCTCATCTCCTGTCACTCAGTTGTCTTCTGCCTCACTCTCCTCCACACCTGTCTCACATCATGAAATGGCCTTCTTTCTTATCAAGGTTAACTCCTCTACTTGTTCAAGCAATCCCATTCCATCCTATAACATCCAACAGATTGCCCTTTCTTTCATTTCCTTCCTTTCACTTATTTTCAATCACTATCTACTGATTCATTCTGTACTCCCTACAAAAATGCTCATGTCTCCCTCATTCTGAAAAGGAAAAACAACAACTTTCATTTGACCATTCCATCTCTGCTATCATTCTATATAATCTTCTGCCCTTTGCGACTAAATTCTCCAAAACATCATCTATAATAGGTTTTTCTACTTTCTTTCCTTTCACTCTTTTCTTAGCCCCATATAATCTGGTTTCCAATCTTATAATTCCACTGAAACTGCTCTCTCCAAAGAAGGTTCAACTATATTTATTGACCTATTCAATAAACTACAGTGATTCACAATTACCTCCAGAATTAAAAACAGAATTCCTGGTTTGGCATTCAAAGCATTTTATAACCTCCCCCTCTCCTACCTTTTTAACCTTCTTATACTCTACTCCCTGACCCATACTTTTTAATCCAATAATACTTGCCTCATGGCCTTTCCACAAAAGATACTCCATCTCTTGGCTCTGGGCATTTTCTTTTGCTGCCACCATTACTGGGATGTTCTCCGTCCTCATTTCTGCTTAATGCAATCCCTGGCTTCCTTTAAGTCTCAGTTAAAATCTCATCTTTTAAAGGAAGCTTTTTCCCAGTATTGCCTTTTTTTTAAAAAATAAAAACCCTCACCTTTCATTTTAGAATTAATACTGTGTATTGGTTCTAAGGCAGAAGAGCTGTAAGGGCTAGGAAATGGAGGTCAAGTGACTTGCTCAGAGTCACACAGCTAGGAAGTGTCTAAGGCTAGATTTGAACCCAGGACCTCCCATCTCTGGACCTGACTCTCAATCCACTGAGCCAACCAGCCTGCCCTTCCCCCCCAACCCAGTATTGCCTTTCCTTTGTTCATTATCTCTTATTCTATATGTACATTGTTTACATGTTTGTTTACTTATCTCCCTCACTTGATCATGAACTCCTTGAGAAAAGGGGATTTTTTTTTTTGCCTCTTTTTGTATCTCTAGCACTGTGCTTGGCATAAAGCAGGAGCTCAATAAATATTTACTGAGGCTACTCATTCGTGATGAGTCATGACTTTATAGTCTTTGTGGAAAGGAAAGGAGGAAGGAAGAAAAGAAGGCTGGAAGGAAGGAGAGAAAAAAGGGGAAGGAAACATGTTTATTAAGCATTTTATTATGTGGCAAGCACTGTACAAAGTGCTTTCCAAATATTTCATTTAACGGCAAAGTGCATTTGAGGATATGAAGTCATTTATTCACTTCATTCAGTGGCTCTTGAGTTGAATTCTCCATTTTTATATTAGAAGATTACTCTCACATAAAGCAAAAGGTCTTATTTATGTGTTTTATTTTGTTTTCATTCTCAGATTATCATTTAACTTTTGCTACATTCAGAGAATCAACTGGGTGTCGCCTGAAATCTCTTTCTTGGCTAAGGGTCTGTAGGCATCAGTCAGCTCAACACATCATGACTCTTCGTACCCAAGTATTGGGTATGCATACACAGAAGGGGTAAAGAGTTCTTATAGCTCAGATCCTCAAGAAAGGCTATCAACCATCATAGAAGGTACAAATAGAGTCTGAATGCACATTGAAATAGACCATTCTTCAATTTATTTCCTCTGAATTTTTTGGTAGTGTAAGCAATATGCATCTTTTTTTACAACGTGAACAGGGAAATATGCATTATATAATAATATATGTACAATGTATATTATATTACCTTCTTGGTGAGGGAGGGGGGGAATGGGAGGGGAAAAAAGAATGAGATTTTTGGACATAGCTAATAGGAGAATTTCATTCTCTTGAATAAGCATATTTATTATAATGTATTACATAGTTATAACAAATCATACATATTATAGTTATATATGAAAAAATAAGTCCCATCTCAAAAAAAAAAAAAAGAGAGAAAGGTTTCAGGTAAGAGATAGCACTTAGGCTGTCTTTTTTTTTTTTTTAAACCCTTACCTTCCATCTTGGAATCCATACTGTGTTTTGGTTCCAAGGCAGAGAAGTGTGGTAAGGGCTAGGCAATGGGGGTTAAGTGACTTGCCCAGGGTCACACAACTGGGAAATGTCTGAGACCAGATTTGAACCTAGGGCCTGGCTCTCCATCCTCTGAGCAACCCTGTTTTCTCCCTTGGGCTAAGTCTTGAAAAGGAGCAAAGAGTTCTAGGATGTAGAGATGATGAGGAATGGATTCCAGATATTTAGGACAGCGTTTATAAAGGCAAAGAGGTGGAAGTCAAGTCATTGGGAATAACAAATAGGCAAATTTGGTTTTGACACAGTTTGTGTGAAATAAATCTGAAAATGTAGGGAAGTAGGGTAATGAGATTTATTTTCTACAGTTTTCCAACAGGATGGAGTAAGAGAGTGGAAGTGTATGTATGAAAATCAAATTGAAATTTGAGGAGGTGATAGATCAACAAAGGTGTATTTATAGAGTATGAAAGTTTAGAAGTTACATTTTTATATTCCCCTTATCTCCTATTATAAGAGGGGAAACTAGATATTTAAGGTATGGTCACCAGGAATCAATTAGCTTGATTCCATATTTAAATTAGACCCAAGTCAGGATGGCTTTTATGGGAGTTTACAATTAGGAAGGTTGAAGGTAGGGAAATTGAGAGAGAGAAACTCTGGCCCGGACCAGGTAAGAGTTTAGAGGCCCAGCAGAGGGGCGCAGAGGTGAATTAAACAAGGCTTCTAGCACGAGGCCTTTTCCAATTAGAGAGGCAAGAGAGGCCTCCCTGAGGGTGGAGCCTCCATAAATGCCAAGGAAGGAGAAAGGGAGTCAGCCTAACTTACCCACGTGACAATTCAGAGGGAAGCAGTCAGAGGTCCCACCAGAGATCCTTCTGCACCAAGGTCAAAGCGCCAACTCCTCTGCAGGAAGTTACCATCATATTTAAAAGGTAGCAGCTTTAGTCACTTCCTGCATCCACCATCAATTCAAGTGGACAAATGGCAGCCTTAACACTGTTTCAGACTGCCCAAAGGGCCGTCCCTTGTTCTTGATTTGTTACTTACTGTCACGCGTGGGTCACTGATCCTCCCTCCACACTAAGTTGGGTGGGTGACATTATTTCTGATGGCTAGTCTAGCAATGAATGAGGATGAGCTAATTCCATTTACACACTATCTAACTTTTTCCTTCGATGTTATAATTTTTAATTATCTTTAAATGTGTGCTGGGGTTAGCTCCTACTGGTTCTAGAAAACTAATTGTTAAAGTTTATTGTGAACGTTTATACTTCAGGGCTTGAATTATTGCTTAACTAATTATCCAGATGTAAGTAATGGAAGGAAATGGCAATAATGTGATAAATATTAAAAATGGTAGGAACAATTGTTAAATTGAGTGCTCAAATGGTAGCATGGACAACTTGCTGGATCTTAAATAATTGGATTAGGATTCAAATCCTATCTTGTCACTTTTTATTATGTAGGTGACCTTGGGCAATTTGAATCTAAGTCATTTTCTTTAAATCCAAGAATGCTTTTCCTCATCTCTGCCTTCTAGTTTCCCTGGTGTAGTTCTAGACCCAGCTAAAATCCAGTCATCTATTGAAAGACTTTTCAGATCAGTCTTAATTCAAGTGCCTCCCTCTGCTGATCATTTCTAATTTGTTATAGATTTAGTTTGTTTGTTTATAAGTATTTGCTATTGTTCCCTACACCAAATTATGAGCTCCCTGAGAGCAGAGATTATCTTTGACTTTTCTTTATATCTTTAGTGCTAAGCACAGTGCCTGGCATATATTTGGCACCTAATTTATATTTACTGATTCAGCCTAACACAAAGCACCCTGATAATTTAGAAATAAAAAATAAAAAGAACATTAATATGATTATCATCCTATCACAATCAAAATGGAATAGAATATTAGCTGTGTGGCTCTGGGAAAGTCTCTTTATCCTGTTTACTTAGCACTTGCCCTCGTATCTCTTAGAGCTGTTACTAAAACAGAAGGTAAGATTTTTTAAAAATGGAATAAAATAGACTAGAAATGCAATAGGAAATGAAAGAAGCCAAATCCTGATTGGTGCAAATAACAAATCCCTTGAAGTGGTTGTATTATTTCAACTTTTCACAGAACACTTCTACTGGACTAGAATCAATGGCTATATTTCACATAATTATTACTTTGAATAGTGCAAATTACATTGCATATGACTGCTTTGTGGATTCATTTTTCAAGCCGGTCAAGGGCTACCTGTTAAAAGAGGTAGATATTAATTAGTAGGAGGGACCCTCTGTGTGTCTCTCCCAGCATCTGGCACAGAGGAACCCAGTAGGTGATTAATATATATCTGTTAAATTTTTCAAAAACTGAAGAGAATATATATGTGGGTTTGTGCATGCATGTATATAAATATGGCCATATGTGTATAAAATGTGCATGTAAACACACACATCTATATAAAACACATAGATGCACTGGTAAAGCAGTGGATTCTCATATGTAATAGTTAATGGTGTTATAACTTGGATGAATGACAAAGTTTTGTGTGGAAAGGACGATCTACTTGTATTAGATTTACTTAGGTCTTGATAGATTCCTTAAATTGACTTGCCTAGACACATTTAAAGTGATATAGACATGCTTGAATATGTGAAGATAAACTCTGAGACCAGAGGGGAGGAATAATTGAATATACTGTACGAGCTGGCTACATTTTAAAAAGTCATGTATTTTCCTCTTCTTAAGGTTAAGGACTACACTTGTGCTTCCATTACGCTTTCAGATACCTCAGTCTTCCACACCAGAAAGCACTAAAGGAAAATATTCAAACCAAAATAGTATGCGGTAAATGTTTAATAATTGAGTCTTTGAAAAAATTCCAATAAATTTTCCTCATCCTGAGAGCTCTAGGAATTCTTCCAGTGGTGATAGTCTTCAAAATCGAATTACTTGGATGAGAAGTTAAGCTATTGATCTAGTCACCCAACTAATTTGGGATCAGAGTGAGGATCTGACCCAGGTGTTCCTAATTCTAAGGCAAGTTCTCCATTCCCTGTACCAGTTGCCTATGCTCTTTCTCAAATCGACATTTAGTAATTACTGACTATGGCAGGTATGAGGTATTCAGGGAGGACTAACCTTTTCAGGGCTGCTCATCCACCTTTGATGTCCACTTTTTGCCTAGCCCTGAACTGTGGCTTCACAAACTGTAGCATGCCCACATGTGGCCACACCTCAGTAAAACTATCTAGACGGATGAGCTAAACCAGGTTGGGGTAACTGATAGGATTTCTATTCCAAGCATTCAGAGACTTACCCTGGGAGAACAGGCAGTTGAGAACAATTTGTTTCAATGACCACGAAGGAAGCTGAGGAAGGTGCTGTGGAGAACTTAGAGACTGGTCAGACATCGGAAATGCCAATATCATCCATCGCATCCTAGACCATCGCCAATTATCCTGATTTTTGTATCATCATTGGACTTTGAAGTCTCTGGAAGAGACAGTGAGCCGGATGACTTTGTGCAACTCTGCCTCACTTAAATCCAAATCATCTCCCTGTGGAGTCATCGGCCCTTTTTGAATAGGAAAGAGGAACAATGCTTTGTGTCAACCCCTGAGCTAAGTCTGTGTGGGGAGATACAGATGCAAGCAGAAAGAAAACTAGTCATCACCTCTAGGAGTTTGCATTCTATAGGGAAAGAAAATAGAGAAAAGGAGAGGGGAGAGAATGCACCTGGGTGGGAAAATCCAGAGTCAGGACTAGACCCTCTATAGAAATGAAGGCATAGTTGACCTGGGAGCTTTCCTTAAAATGCAGTTACTAGAAGGAACCAGCCAATCAGAGAAGGGATCACAGAGGTAAAATGTGCTTACAGTGTGTCATGTTCAAGAGTGGAAGAACTAAAAAAAATTACTGTATACTTTCTTTTGAGATTTTGAATAATTCTTTTATTTGAACTTATGAGAGAATAAATCTAGACATAGATCTGGATTGTGCGAAATGCTATTTTAATCTTTAGTGCAAAAAGACCGACAGATATTGTGAGAAAATGTCTTGTTTTTAATATTCTATGGTAGTAAATTTTGTCATGTGTTAGTTTCTAAGTGACACTTATTGTTGGAAATGGAGAGGGCATGGAGCATGGTGAACTAGTATAAGAGAATGTGACTTGCACGTGTTTTCTATTAACCTACACAGCTCAAAACAATTCCATTGTCAGTGATGTTTATATTATAATTGCTCTTAAGCTAGAGTTCATTTAAAAACTGGGTACTGTCTAGAATTCATGTTACAAAGAGGCAAATTTCATTCCATGTAAGAAGAAACCTTTAATCATGGAATGGTCATCTCATCGTAAGGGTATCTTAGATTTAGAACTAGAAAGGTCTTAGACATTATCTATTCCAACCTGTTTCCTTTTAAAAGTGCAGCTAGAAGCTGTTTGACCAGCCACAGTAAATGCCATGATATTTTTGGAGCATGTCACTGTGTATTTGAGAGTCTTCTTCTATTTAGATGCTGTTCCAGGCAGTCATCCTCCATCGCCATGACAAACACCTTTGGGGAGCATACATTTCCCTGTATTATGCCTTATTTGATATTAATGATTAGAAAAATTTCCAAGGAGAATCACAGTAGGCCAAAGGAAAGACGTGCTGTGCAAATCCAGAGCTACCTCCATCCCAAATGTCCTAAAAGACTACTTGTGTCCAAAGGAAGCTAGGTTCTTTCCAACTTGTATTAGACTGAACAACTACAGCTGAATGCATTACATCTCAGACTACTCATCATTGTACTAAGTGCTGGGGATAGAACAATAGACAAAAGCAAAAAAAAAAAACAAAACAAAAAACCTCTTTTCTCATGGAATTCACATTCTAATGGGGGACATAATACATATACATCTGTTTGAATTGTGGGGTAGACCCAGTGTTCTATAAATGCAAATTATTACCATTATTATTCATTACAACTAATTTAGTGGCAGCAAAGGACTTTTCTGAATGCTCTGGGGAATAGGAATGGTAAACCCTAATTTGCCCTTTTGCCCTTTATATTCATTCCCTATTCTGATTTACACTGGTAAGAGAAATGGTCTAAATTTTAAGAGCAAGGTCCTTCATGCAAAATTAATGCCTAGTGAGCTAGAACATATCCTGTCTATGATAGCTCCTTTAGAAATTTACTCTGTTCCTTCATGCTTTTAACCTTTATAGTCAGAGAACTTTAGTGCTTATTAAAAATATTTTTCAGGAAATATAGCCACATATTCTCACATTTGTTCCACCTTAAATGTAGCCTTTTGGGGCCAAATGAAGAATGAGGAAGATGGTCTAACATTCTCACCCTGGCAATTGAATTGAAGCCAAATGAGTATGTATTTTTAATTTTTCAGTGGTGGTTCTTCTTTATTCACCTTCTTTAAACAAGACTATCTCATTGTTTTTTTTATTGGGATTCTTGTAGCATTCCAGTCTTACAGATCTATACAGCTTTCACTTGGAGACATGTAGGAAAGATGTACCAGAGGCTTGGTTTGGGGTGATTTTGGAGTATTTCCAGAATGCTACTGGATTATTTCATTACTATTTAATATTTCAGCATCCAATCTATATTTCTAGACTAATTTCACATTATTCATATCAATGCATTCAACAACCAGGAAAAATGAGTAATATTCTATGATATTCATGTTAACGAGTATTTATTTTTTGATATATTTATTTTCCATTATATGTAATAACAATTTTAAACATTTATTTTTTTTAATTTTGAATTCCAAATTTTTTCCTTCCCTTTTTCTACTTTCCTCTTTCCTCTTCCTAAAATATCAAAGAATTTGACCTAGGTTATAACCATGTAATCATGCAAAATATATTTTCATGTTGGTCATGTTGTGGAAGAAGACATATAAAACAAAAAATCATGAAAAAAAGTAAAATGAAAAATAGTATACCTTAATCTACATTCAGTTCTTTCTCTGGAAGTAAATAGAATTTTTCACCATGAATCCTTTGGGATTGTCTTGGATCATTGTATTGCTGAGAATTGCTAATTCATTGATAGTTCATATACAATATTATTATTACTTTGTAAAATGTCCTCCTGGTTCTGGTCACTTCCTTTTTGAATCAGCACATGTAGGTCTTTACTTTTAAACCATACTGGTCATCACTTTTTATAGCCTAAAGTTATTCCATTACAAACATATACCACTACTTGTTGAGCCATTCCCCATTTGATGGCATCCCCTCAATTTCAATTTCTTTGCCACCGCAAAAAGAGTTGCTATAAATAATTTTCCATAGATAAATCTTTTCCCCTAAAAAAAAATCCTTTGGGATATAGAACTCAGTGGTATTGCTGGATCAAAGAGTATGCACAGTTTTAACTTTTTTAACTTTAACTTTTAACTTATGAGGTCTTTATCAGAAACATCGACTATAAAAATCCTCCACTCCCCTCATTTCCCTCTTTCTGCTTTCATTTTAATCTTGGTAGCATTGGTTTTATTTGTGCAAAACCTTTTATATTTAATATAATCACTTACCCATTTCATATGTTAGGATACTGTCTCTTGTTTAATCATAAATTCTTCCATTTCCCCATGGATCTGACAGGTTAACTATCCATTCTCCTCTAATTTGCTTATGTTATTACTTTACATATTTAATTCATGTATGTATTTTGACTTATCTTGGTATAGGTTGTGAGCTATTCTATACATGAAGACATGGTTGGCCTGGGCCTTCTTAAATTAGAGATACTAGAAAGAAACAATGAGACAGAGGGAGAAACTGCAGAAATGAAGCTTGCTTTTAATATAAGGAATAGTCCAGCAGTGGAGTGAGTTTCCAGAGTGAAGGGTTTTTTAATAGCATAGTAGGCAAAGTTCTGTGGAGGTGAGTCAGCAAAGCAGATTGGGGAGGAACTACACAAAATATTATGTAAATTATACAAAGTAAGCCAACATTACTCATCTTCCCTCAGCAAAGAGAAAGTATTTCTTTCCTCTAAGCATTGACCAGAGCTTGGGATATCTGCCCAAAGTTAAAAAGGAAGGTTCTTTCTGAGTAGTTAACATTAAGCAAGGCTGTTCCCCTGGTTCATTCTTCTGACCAAAACCAAAAGTGATAAGGAAATGCACATTCCTGGTTGACCAGGTAAGTTTTATAAATGAATAGAAATTAGAATCAGAATAATAAAAAAAATAGGATATCATACACAAAAAATTGTAATCGATGCCTGTAAACAATCCAGTGGATGAATAAGGGACCTTTGAGAGATAAAGCTTATTTATGTGTCTTCATGTTTTGAGAGCATCAGGAAGCACCATTAGTCCTCCTGCATAAAATGGGTGGCTGAAGCTATCTGCCATGACCTGTTGTCCTAAGTCTAAATTCCTAATTGATGAGTGCAATCTCCTGGCTTTCCCAGCTATTACCTCTCTCTCCAGCTCTGCCTCTCATCTTTTTTTTTTGTATCCCCAGGATTTAGTAAAGTGCCTAGCAAATAGCATGACTTAATGAATACTTTTTGACTAACTGACTGACACAATAGAGGTAAAATGGTGATAAATAATAATAATAATAATAAATGGGAAGAGGAAAATAATCAAAAATCACAATGTCTTTGGTGTGGACACTTTACTTGGATCCAGAAGATCTGAGTTTGAATCCTAGCACTTCAATCAATCAATAATAATTTATGAAGCATTCACTATGTTCCACACATTGTCTTAAACACTAGGGATACAAAAAGAGGCAAAAGACAGTCCCTGCCCTCAAAGAGAGGTTGAGGAAAGTTTCCTAAAAGTGAGATTTTAATTGAGACTTAATGGAGAGGTTAGGAGTCAGAGCAGTGAAAGGAGAACACTGATTTCTAGCTATGTATCTTTGGACAAGTCATTCATCCTTTTGAAGCCTTGATTTCTTAATCTATAAAGTGAGGACAATGATACTTATCTACATCACAAGGTTTTTTTTAATTGATGTTGTGATTGTGATTGTGTTTTTTTGTTTCCGAATTTGTTTAATGAAAGAAAGAACCATATACATTTATAGACATGTGAACTGTTGAGTTGTTGTTAGAATATTACTGGAAATGGTGACCATTATAAATATTCCAGATTTCAATTCAATATAACTCAATAGAGATTTATTAACTCATATTACATGAATCTATGTTTGGCAAGGTGCCTTCCTCAAAACAGCCAATTGATCAATATTTGTGGAATTATTAGATACTGTGCTAGACTCTGAGGCATTAAAAAATAAAACTGTTCCTCCCTTCAAGAGGCTTAGTAGTCTAGTATGGAGTAAGACACATATATACAAACAACTAAAGTGAATATTAGAAAATGCTTCAGCATACACCATTTTGCTTTTTTCCTTTCATTCTTTCTTCCAAACACTAGTTATTTGCATGTTGTCTGCCGATAGAATATGAGCTCCTCAAGGACAGGTCCTATTTTTGCCTTTATCTGTATCCAGAACACTTACTATAATGCTTGGCACATAGTATATGTTTAATAAATGCTTCCTGGCTTATTAATAATAATAAATGCTTATTAACAGACTTACAACTGAATCATGAGTCATTAATGGAGGCATGTTTTCCAGTGATACATATGGTAATGAGCACCTCCATCTCATTTTGTGTGATTTTCATTGATGTCTTTAAAATTCTCCACTCTATTACCCGAAGACTTTCTTCTATATTATGGATTCCACTGGAGAGTATTGGCATGTCTATCTCCTTTTCTAGTTCTTCATCTTTCTCTTTTTTATATTAAATTAAATTTATTTTTAGAACTACATTCTCTCCTTATCAATGGAGAAAGCAAGAAAAACAAAACCCTATTACAAAAATGTGTGTATAGCCAAGCAAAACAAATTCCCATGTTGGCCATGCCCTCCCCTCCACTTCAAACAGTCTCAATCTGTATTTGAAGCCATCCACCAACCCCAGGAAGATTCCTAGTGGGTAGGACACTCAGAAAGGGAAACAGGGACTGAGAGAAAATGGGTTACGGGTTAAAGACTGATGGAGAGAGAACATAAGGAGAGAATAAAGACTCTCAGACAAAAAAAGTTCTGGCATAAAGTAGTCAGACAGCCAGTAAGCTCGGTGGTCAAGAGCTTCCACAGTTCTGAGCTTAAACCTCAGCTGCCATGTAGCTACTTTTTATTGGGGTCACAACAGTATAGGGGAAAGAAGAGCCAAGTGGTCAGATACATTAACATTATAAGGTAATCATCACGAGATATAAACTGTTGGAAACTAAAACAATAGGTAGTGCTAACACCTAGATCAGGAATCCATATGGCTTAAGGTCTTGGTACACATGTTAATTGGTTGTTATTGGTAAAATCTGGAGACTGAGATAACTGACCAGTCTTCCTGGAGCATAGCCTTAGGGAAGGGCTAGGAATTTGGCAAAGTTGAGGTTCAATTTAACTCAAGGTTACAGAAAGCAATCATGAGCAGTACAAGAGTCAGTTTTTGAGCACTCTTAAAATAATATCAAGATTAATGTAGACCTGGATTGCTACAGTATTGATTTCATCACCCACCCTTCTATCAGTAGGTAAATAATGTATTATTTTGAGTTATCTTTAATTCTGATTCTTTGTGTGTCTTTCATTGTTGTTTCTTTTTACAATATACTTCTGCTATTTATAAAGTACTTTGGCATAGTACCCAGCACCAAGAAGGTACTTAATATTCCTTCTCTATCCTTCTATTTTACAAATTTTTCTGCTCACTTCACTCTTCATCAGTTCATATAAGTCTTTCCAGGTTGCTTCTTTCATCATTTCTTAAAGCACAATAGTATTCTATCACATTCACGTGCCATAAATTGTTCAGTCATTCATCATTTGATGGACATCCCCTCATTTTCTATTTCTTTGCCACCACAAAAAAAGTGCTGTCATAAATATCTGTATACATTTAGATCCTTTTCATCCATCTTTAGTCTCTTTGGGTTATAGGCATAATAGTGGTGTTTTTGGGTCAAAAGGTATACAGAATTCAGTAGATTTCAGGCCATAGTTTGTATGTGTGTCTGTGTGTAGAATTTGGCTTTTATTTATTTTTATTTAATTAATTAATCGAGAATACTTTTCTATGGTTACAAGATTCATGTTCTTTCCCTCTCCTTCCCCAATCCCCTCCCATAGCTGACCTGCAATTCCATTGGGTTTTACATGTGTCATTGATCAGGACCTGTTCCCATATTATGGATATTTGCACTAGGGTGATCGTTTAGAGTCTATATTTCCAATCATATCTCCACCAACCCATGTGATCAAGCAGTTGTATTTCTTCTGTGTTTCTACTCCCACAGTTCTTTCTATGGATGTGAATAGCGTTCTTTCTCATAAGTCCCTCAGAATTGTCCTGGATCATTGCATTGCTCCTAGTAGAGAAGTCCATCACATTCGATCGTACCACAGTGTATCAGTCTCTGTGTATAATATTGACCTGGTTCTGCTCCTTTCACTCTGCATCAGTTCCTAGAGGTCATTACAGTTCACATGGAATTCCTCCAGTTCATTATTGCTTTCAGCACAATAGTATTCCATCACCAATAGATACCACACTTTGTTCAGCCATCCTCCAATTGAAGGGCATCCACTCATTTTCCAAATTTTTGCCACGACAAAGAGTGCAGCTATAAATATTTTTGTACAAGTCTTTTCCCTTATGATCACTTTGGGGTATAAACCCAGCAGTGGTATGGCTGGATGAAAGGGCAGGCAGTCTTTTAACACCCTTTGGGAATAGTTCCAAATTGCCATCCAGAATGGTTGGATCAATTCACAACTCCACCAGTAATGCATTAGTATCCCAATTTTGTCAGGCCATAGTTTTAATTGCTTTCCAGAATAGCTGAAGCAGTTCATAGCTCCATTAACAGTGAGCAGCATATTTTAAGTTGGTAATATCAGACAGACCCTTTACATCTGTCCCTCTCCACTGCACTTCTGGTTATAAGATTAAATATCCAAAAGAATTCAAATGGGATAGCCTAAAAGATTCCTATGTAACAAGGTGTCTGATTTATCCCCAACACAAAGCATTTGTTGGTAGAGGATACTCTTGGTGATTCCATTTCTTTGGAAAAAGTAGTTTAAACCCACAAAATTATGAGACTTGGAGATTTTGCTGGTATTAAGGCCCACATCAGATCATGTTAATCCCTGCCCAAGAATCTTCAGAAATAAAATAGAAGTTCCTCAGTGTGAAAGGTAATGCCCTTGAACATCTGGTCTGAGTTTCTGGATTTAGAATCCCCTTCACATACATACCATTTTAGTCAAACTGGTCTATTTGCTTTTCCTTTGACTTGGCATTCCATCTTTTGTCTCTTCGAATGCACCTAGGTTGTCTCTTACACACACTCACATGCTCCCTCCTCTCTTCTGTTCCTCAACAACATCACCTTCCTTCAGGGAAGAGTTTTGGGCCCAAATAAGCCACAAAGGCCCTCCCTCCTAAGCTGCTCTTGTATTTACTATTCTGTTAACATGTTGCACAACCCAGGAGAACATAAACTACTTGAGAGAAGGGAGTTGCTATTTTCCAATTCTGTCTTTGTATCTGTAGCACCCAGAACAATCTTTTATACTTTGGGAGGTTCTAGACTCAAAGTTCTTATCTTGGTTCTCAAAATGTGTTTTATCCTTTTACCATTGTGATACCTGTATTTCAAAGGGATTGATTTCCTTTGCAATCCAGTGTATTTTACTTTATTTCTAATCAAGTGCAAATAGACTTTACTAGAATATTAGAGGAGTCCTTTGAATTGATAATAATCAAAATAATAGCTATTAAAGTTCAGAAAGTGTTTTACATATGTGAATTTTGGGGATCCTCACAGCAATCTTGTGATAGATACTATTATTCTCCCATTTTACAGATGAGGAAATTGAGGCAGAAGGAGATTTAATGATTTCCTTGGGGTTACTCAGCTAGTAGCTGGAGAAGGAAATGGCAAATCACTCAATTATGTCTTCCAAGAAGACCCTAAATGAGGTCACAAGAAGACAGACATGACTGAAAATGACTGAACAACAATAAAATCATATAATGAAACTAAAGTAGGAGTGGGATTTGAGAGGGGAACAATTTGCCCAAAGTTAAATTGGTAGTAAGTAGTAGAATCAGAATTTGAACCTGGCTCTTCCACCTCCAAACTGAGGACTCTTTCTACTTTATCACACAGTTGTTATACTGCATTTTATCAAAAAACTAGAGAGACTAAAAGAAACATAAAGGTATGCACTGGATAGAGACACTAACGATGTAAATAGTAACACATTCCAGTCTTTCAGAGATTCAGTTTGCCTTCTATAAAATGGATATAATAATTTTAATATTATTTTACTGTCTGATTCATTGAGTAGTTGTGAGGAAAAGTTTTTAAACCTTAAGGAACCAGAGGAATGTGAATTATTTTAGAGTTCATAAGTCACATTCTGTAGCCCACTGACATTTATTGTTAAATGACCAGCCAATAGTTCTCTGTGTATTTAGAATCTCCCAAGTCTCAAATGGGGTGGTGGTTTTCCCCAATATCTCTGTGACCAAGGTATGAGACAGGAACAGAGAGCAACTTTGTCCTAGCAGTAGTCAGCTGGCAATCCTGGGCCATGACTAGAGTCTTTTGTTTTTCCAGGATAGTGTAATAGACTAAAGGAGCTCCACAAATATTTGTTGAATAAATAAAAGGATGACAGAGCCAATGAAGTTGACTGCCTCCCTGGATTTTTTGGTCTTGTCACATTCTTCTGTGCTCTCACTAGAGAATAATAAATAAACAAAAGAACTGGAGGCAGGGTGTGTATTTAGAGTCAAAGCACCAAGATCTGAGTCTTTGCTTGATGATTTGCTACTTATCTGACCTTTAGCAAATCACTCAGTCTCTTTGGGTCTCAATTTTCTCCTCTGTAAAATAAAGGTGACTTTAAGGTTTGTTGTATCTCTATATGTTAGGATTGTTTCCACATCTGTTCCTAAAGCTTGTCTTCTCTACTGTCCCAATATCCCCTGTATGTGTTCCTGACAAAAAACATATCAAGAACATTCTATATTCACCTAGTTACCACTCAATTTCAGGTCCTTATTACTTCTTTTTTTGGACAATGGAGATATCCTTTGCTTTGATCTGTCATCCTCACGTCTTTCCCTACTTCTCTCAGCTGTTGTTGAGGTGGCTTTTTAAAAACATCATTCTGATCATATAACCTGCCTCCCTATGCAATAAACTTCAGTAGCTCCCTATTACCTTCAAGATCAAATATAACATCTTGTGATTGTGATTTATAATGTGGGCTCTTATTATCTTTGCAGGCTTCTTACAACTTATTCCCCTCTTCCTTGAGCTCTGCAATCGATTTGCATTGGCCTACTTACTATTTCTCACCTATGACACTCTATCTGCTATCTCCATGAAAACTCTATTCCCCTTTCCTGGAATACTTTCCCTCCTTACCTCTCTGTCTCAGTTTCTCTGGCTTTCTGACAGTTCAAATATCACCTTCTTCAAAAGTCCTATCCAGATTCCCCTAGCTGTTAGTATACCTTCTCTTGTGCTGTTACAATACATCTCCTTTGTACTGATTTTGAATTTACCAAGTATTTAAATCTTCTCTTCCCAATTAGGATATGAGCTTCTTAAGATCAAAAGCTAGTTTTAAGTTTTTGTGTGTTCCCAGCATGTAGCAGTGTATGGAACATAGTAAGCTTTCATTTAATGTTTGTTAATTTACAGACCAACCAAACTAAATGAGCTTTACATTTGGAATAATCAGCCTGGATTGGCCTCAATTTACACTCATAAATTGGGTTTCCAATAGGACAGCTTCACTTAGGTTCAAAGTACTTGGTAGATTCATACTCCTAAACTTGTAGTTCATGACCTCCAACTGGTGCCCCTATTTTGAACAGTGTGGTAGTAGACACAATTAGCTCAAAGAAAAGGCATTTGCTGAGAAAGCATCATTAACTCAATGGAAGCTAGTGCTGCAGAGGGCTTAGAGCTTGGTTAGACATCAAAGACAGAGGTCATCCATTTCAACCTGGGCTGTCATCAGTCATCTTGACATTTGTCTTCACACTGCACTTCAATGACTGGAAGAGAGAGTGAGGATGACATAGGGCAACTCTGCCTCACTTAAATCCAATTTATGATTCAGTTAAAAGATGTCATTGGTACCAAGAACAACAATCAACTGATCAAGCAACGAACCAATTACCAAATATTTATTCCATAAACCTGGGTATATTCTCCCCGCAAATTATACAGTACTTATGGGAAATGTGGGACCATATAGAGATAGACACTTGGAGAAGAAAGAAGAGTCACATATTTTCTTCTAGGGAATTCACTGCTCCAATGTTGCAGGGCCCCAGTGCCATTTCTTTTGGTGTACTCGAGCTGATTCCCCGGGCATAGACTATCTGTTATACTAACACCTTTGTCCTTCACTTTTATGGGAGTAATATCTTCTCCTGGGCAAGCAACTCTACTCTATGGCTAGAAGCAGCTAGTTGGTGGAGTCAATTAAGCTCTAGACCTGGAGTCAGAAAGACTATCTTAGACTCTTATTCACTATATAACCATTGGAAAATCTCTTAAGCTCTGTCTGCTTCAGTTTTCTCCTTTTGAAAATTGGCCCTGGGTTGGTTATGAGGGCAAAATGAGATAATATTTGTAGAGTACTTTGCAAACCTAAAGTGTTTTATTTTTTTTTAAACCCTTAACTTCTGTGTATTGGCTCCTTGGTGGAAGAGTGGTAAGGGTGGGCAATGGGGGTCAAATGACTTGCCCAGGATCACACAGCTGGGAAGTGTCTGAGGCCGGATTTGAACCTAGGACCTCCTGACTTTAGGCCTGACTCTCAATCCACTGAGCTACCCAGCTGCCCCCCTAAAGTGTTTTATAATGTTAAATATAAATATATATATATTTTTAAATGGCATGGACAATATCGGAGTAAGAGGAGAAATTCCTTTTCTATTATCATAAGGTAACATTTCTCCCATTCTTCCATAGCTTCATCCATGGTTGACCCTCATTTCAGTTGCCAGAAGTCATACTTCTCAAAGTTGTCTCCTGCCTCAACTGACTTCATAGGTAATGTAGATGCATTGTTATTTTTATTTAACATCTTTATTAATTCATTGTCTCCGTTACCTTAATATTTATACATACCTTATTATACTTTGGAATGTGCATTGGCCACACCCTGGTAAAACCATAGTGGCAGCTATCAGGAAACCAGGTTGAGAGTAGCCAACAGTCCTTAAACCTATTAGTGAGTTAGGGCATATGATGATTTTCCTTGAAGAATGGGCAAATGAGAATAATTTATTCTAGTGATCCTGAGGGTGGTTGAAGCAGGTGCTCTGGAGTGTCTAGAGCTCAGTCAGACATTGTATCATTAAGGTTATTCATTGCATGCCATGCCATTGCTAGTCATTCTGATTTTTGCCTTGCCACTGGGCTTCAATGACTCTGGAAGAGGAATGAGACTGACGATTTCATGCAACTCTGCTTCATTTAAATTCAACTATGCCCAAAGTCAAGATATTTCCCCATGACATCATTGGTCTTCTTCCAAAATGAAGGACAAACAACAATAACAACCACCTCAGACACTGTTGAACATCTTAATGATTTCTTCTCTCTCTTGGTTCTCCAGTAATGCATCTGACTGCTCCTCGCTTTCCTTTGAAGTATCTTCATCTGGGTTCCATATAATTAATGGGTAGTGCCTATAGAACTCTATACCAAGTCCTCTTTTTTACTCCTTCTGTACTGTTTCTCTTAGTAATCTCATCAGCTTGCATGGGTTCAGTTTTCATGTCAATGCTGATGACTTTCCAACCCTAACTTTTATGTGTGCTCACCTCTATAAATGATTATTGAACATCTTATAAACATCTTAAACTCAACATGTCCAAAATCAAACTTATTTTCTTTCTTCCCAAACCCTTCCCTTTTCCTAACTTCCCTATATTTTTAAGATACCACCATCCTTCCAACCATTCAGGTTTGCTATCCAGATTTCATTTTTTCTTGTTACTATCTGTTAACATTCCCCCCCACCCCCACCCATATATCCAATCTGTTGCTAAAACCTGTTGACTTTATTTTACTAACACTTCTTTCATGTGTCCTTTTCTATCCTCTGACTTTGCCACCACTTGGTATAGACATTTATGACTTTATCTCTGACATTGCAATAGCCTTCTGGATGGTCTCCTTGCCACATGTCTCTACTTCAGCCTATCCTCCACTTAGTTAACAAAGTGATCTTTCTGATCATATCATCTCCCTACTCAATTTACTCCAGAAGCTCCCTATGATCTCTAGGATTATATTTAATATCCCTATTTCGCATTCCAAACTCTTCATAACCTGTCACACATCTCTCTTTTCAGTCTTCTTAAATTGACAGCTTAAACTTATAGCTCCTTCCTTCTATGTACTCTGCTAATTTTGGATATTGGCTTACTTATCATTACTTTCACCAGACAATTCATCTCCAGATTCTGGACATTTTAAATAGCTGTTTTTCATGCCTAGAATCATGTTTCTCTTTATCCATCTTGACTTCCTTCAAGTTCCAGCTGGTACAGGCAGCCTTTTCTAATACCTTTTATTGCTAGGCCCTTCACTTTTTTTTGATTATCTCCAATTCATCCTGGATATATTTTGTTTGTGCATGTCATTTAAACCTGTTCACCTAAGTTACCTAATCTATAAAATGAGCTAGAGAAGGAAATGACAAACCATCCCAAGTATCTTTGTCAAGAAAACCTCAAATGGGATCATGGAGAGATGGACATGATTGAGGTAACTGAACAATAACAACAATTTTACATACCTTACCAGCCCTAGCTCAGTGCCTTGAATATTGGGTGAGGAGATAGAGACTATAACTGTGATTTCATTAACAAATCAATCAATCAATCATCAATAAACATTTAGTAAATGCCTAGTATGTGCCACACACTGTGCTAAGGACTGGGTATACAAAGGGAGGCAAGACAACCCATGCTCTCCAGGAATTTAGTTGAATATAAGAGGAAACTCCAATGGGAGGAAACTCTCCTCTATGAAAGCACGTGTGCAGTGTCTCTGAAAATTCTAGTCTTACAGAGATTGTCTGCCCAGAACATTGTGTGGTTAAGAATTTGCCTAGGGTCAAGCAGTCACTATATCAGTATATCAGGCACTTAAATCTTCCTGGCAAGTTCTCCATCCAGTACTCCACACTGCCTCTCTGTTTGCCAGTGTTTACTAAGTGCATACAATAGGTTCTTAATAAATGCATATAATATATGCTTAATATGCATATAGGAAATGTTTAGTGAATGTGTCATTGAATTGACTTTCTACTTTTTAAAAATAGTGGTCTCCTACTCTGGCCAAACAAACTGAGCAGCTTTTCTCCATCTTCTAACTTTAGTGTTGCTAAGGGGTCTCTTCTGACAAATAAATCTACTGGGATAGGAGTCCATAGTTATCTGTGTAGGGGAATGATTCTGCAACTGGGATTTGTTCTGCTTACTTTCATGCAGGAATGGCACAAATTGTACAATAAGCTAGGACTACTTAATCGCCAGCTAGGGACATACTAACTGGGGCTGAAATCCAAAGAGTGGTCAAGCATGTGATACTATGGCTAGAGTCAAACTGATTTTGTCTCATCTCCCAAATTGCCTTGCCCAGTTTCCACAAGGATAGAACATTAAGGGGGCGGGGAATGCAAATTAATTAGTTAATTTCAAAGAACTCTATATAATAAAGAAAGCTCTTTGATTCATGAATGCTTATCAGAGTGTGTAAAGAAAGCCAATGGAAGCCAAAAAGCCATTCTATAGAAAGTCATGTATAATCAGGAACTATTGAGGCTCACATAATACATCCAATCAGCCTGTGTGAAGGTACTCTAGAGAATCTGTATAGAACAGAGGCATGGCTGCTGTGGCCCAGCTGTGATTTTTAGTTTAGAAAGGCAATGTATTTAGAATTCTATCTTCTAAGTAAAGTTTCACACCCACTCAGTCCTTTGAGCAAACTCATGTACAATTTTTTTCCCTATTACATTGTACAGATTGGCTATGCCATAGACATAAATGGACTCCAGATTTTTGCTGTTGCTTGAAGTGACAGTGATGCCCCCTGTCTCCCACTCCATCTTCCGTCCTCCCATCTCTAATCCCCAACTCTTTTCTTTCCTAAAAAAAAAAAAAAAAAGAAACCGAGACTGGTTTTGGTGTCCAGATGTTCCTCAGAAATGCAAATGGGTCCTGGCATCTAAGACCTACATATCGCTCAGGCTTTATTCAGATTCACTGAGGAGCAAACCCCTGTCAGTTAGGAAGAGGGGAACTGAATAATGTCTGGGACTAGCATATGGCTGGTTGGTTCAGAACCCAAAGAGCATGGGTGTTTTGCAGTCTCTTGGAGTCAGAAATACTGAATTTTGCCAAATAGATTACTAAGCATTGTCACTGCACTCAATTTTAGCAACTCTTTCTAATAGAATTAATGCCCTAGAGAAGGCTGAGAGGCATCATGGTGTAGTGGGTTGAATGTTGGATCTGGAGTCAAGAAGACCATGATCAAGGTACTATTTCTAATGTTACCCCATGCAAATCATTGGCTTTTTCTTAACCTTTGTTTTCTTCTCTATAAAAAATTGGGCCAGATGACCTCTACTGTCAGTTATAATATTTACACTGGGAAAATAGTAATGTGTGTGCTCTATAGGATCTCTCAAAAGTCTTAGCACAGGTTTAAGGTATAATAGTTTAATAACTATAATAATATAGGAGAGTTTAATGTATATTAAAATATAATAAAAGTATACTTAAATTATATTATTAATTTCATAATATGTAATATATAATTATATGATTAATATATTAAATTATATTATAATAAAAATAATAAAATTAAAATAATAAAATTAAAATATATTAAATATAATGTAATAAAAGTAAATATAACTTTTAGCATAAATACATTTAACATGTAACAATATTGTATAACAATATATAACATAATAATATAATATAATAACAAGTATAATATTAATATCAATAAAACATTTAAAACTGTTTATGGAAGCCAAAGTCCTCATACCCTTAGCAGTAGTCAGAATATTTAAAACCAGGAGAGAGATGTGTTTCATGACAAGCAGATTGGAGATAAAAGGCCCCACTGTGGAGAATAAAGGAGTGGTGGTGGAGGAGAAAGAAGAGGTGGATGTTTGAGAGAACTTGTTGCTGAGGTTATCAGGGATTATGATAGAGGCTGCTTTGGAGGAGAGTTTAATGTTTTCCAAACTGACATTGATTAGATATTGAGCTAGGCTAATGCTGACAGTAGAACCAGTGATGATAACTTGTGTATTGTGAGATCTTTCTACTAGATTGCAATTTTGTTCTGAGTTCCAGACATCTATTGAATCTCAATGATTTTGATGCATTCATACCTGTTTATACGGCCAATTAAGTCATTTGGAATTGTGAGTTCATGAGGAGTCTGAGCAGATGCATCCAAATCCACACTGAATGTGGTATTGCCATGTTTCATGGGGAAATGAGATTATAGCATTGCCCACTGGTGCAACTTAGAGTCAGATCTGGCTGTGGGATGGCATACTATCCTGGAAAGAAATAGATCTATACCTGCAAAGATGTCAGGGAAATCAGATCAGTTGATATAGGATGGTCACCCCCTTTGGAGAAGACTGGGATAGTCTCCAATATGACCACACAGAGCTGTTTGACATACTAAATGATAGATTTCAGGATGACAGCTATAGCAATGACATGGTCAGTCGAGTTTGGAAGCATATCCCCTGCCACCTGCATCTAAGTCACTATGTGTTCTCTGGTTTTGTTTGTTTGTTTGTTTTTTTAATCTCCCATCCTCTTTTTCCAGTGAGAGAGATACATAGGTTAGCAGGGAATGCAGTCCTCAGAGTGACTTTAGTGCAGTGGAATATGTGTACTGGTAACTGTACTCTTAGTTATAGAGCTGCTAATGTCCTTTTTCCATTTGTCAATGATCATAGCAAAGGCTTTAAGGGTAGGTCCAGCCAGAGTAATTATTCCCGGTGGGCAATTTTCTTCTGAGATGTTGTTGTTCACACCATTCTCTTCATGCATCTTCTTGCCTGATTCTCCTTTCTTTCTGATAATGCTTCCAACTTCCTTTCCTTGCATAAGTAGCCAGATGGTGAGAGTGACAATTAATTCACCTTTGATTGCACCAGTGTCCATGTGAATCTTCGTTCTGGGAATTTGTGTTTTTTAAGTGGTCAAGTCTTTAGACATTTGTGGGAGAAGCAGCCAAAATTTTGGTAGCAAGGTGAGTGAAGGGAAAAGTGGGATTGGGATGAGGTAGGGTGGGGAGGTCAGGGACAGAACAATATGGGCAGGTGAGAAGGTGAGAGAACATCCAACAGAGAGCAGAAGAAGAAGTAGGGGATGAAAGGAAAAGGGAGCACAAGCTGGAGGCAGGTAAAATGCTGTGGAGGTGGGTGGTTGGGAAAGGGTACAGGCTGAGCTCAAGCTGCTTGCTGCCTCTGATGGTCTGGGTTGTCTATTGCCTTTCCTACATGACTTGTATCTGAACCAGACTTCTGGTTGTGAATTCATTCTGATGTGTTTATATGTATGTAGCCACTAGGGAAAATATAAAGTGATGGTGCTTTAATATATACAAAATGCTTTTTATGTATTATGGCTGACATTGTCACAAAGTGAAACAAAGTGCTTTGCATCCATTATATTACTTGATTCTCCTTGTCCTGTGAGATAGGAGGAAATGTTTTGAATGGAATAATTTACCTGTTTGCTGCTATACATTTCTTCTGTCATATGAAAAAAGAACATACAGATCTTTATTAGCAAAACTCACTATGTTGCAAATATCGTCTTTTAATTAGGACTCTGCATGCCAACTGGTTTCTAAAGATTATTTCTTTTGGGTTGCTTCAAGGAGAAAAATCATTCATTAGAAAATCCTTGTCAAATCTGGCATGAGACAGACAATCTTTTCTTTAGCAGTCTCTTATTTCCACATCCTCCTGGATCTAACTATAATACCCTTTCTCTCATCTGAAAAGAAAAAAAAAACCAAAACCAAAACAAAAGTTTTTGGAGATATGAGTCAAGATTCTTTCTTATTCATAAAAGAAAATAGACAGCTAAAACCCTTTATTTCTTCTTTTCAATGCCAGAGGTGTTCCCCCCCCCCC
>NC_058135.1:5156100-5189135 GCF_016433145.1 Gracilinanus agilis | reverse complement strand
TTTTCCCCCCTCTTTTTGTTTTTAAAGGCCTTATGAATTCCCTCCCTCTTCTCCCCTCCCTTTTTTTGACCTCCCCACTTCCATGCTCCCCTTGGTTTATCCCTTCTGACTTTCTCAGAAGGGTTAGATAAGAGTTTTATGTCCCAATGGACAGTATAGCTACTCTTCCCTTTCCGGGTTGATTACACTAAGAGTAAGGTTTGATTATTACCTCTTAATGCTCTCTTCCTCTCCTTCTTATAATAGTATTTGTCCCCTCTCCCTCCCATGCCCTCTTTGTGTGTAATAGAATATCCTATTTTTCTTATTCACTCAAGTTTCTCTTGGTGTCCCCTGCTATTCACCCCCTCTTTCTCATCCCCCATGTCATCTTAGATTATTTAGTGTTTCACCCTCACCCTGTGAATTATTCTTCTGATTACTATAATAGTGGATACTATAATAGTGAATAGTGTTCACTACAGAGAATTATACATAAAGTTTCTCTACATTGGAATACAGATAATTAGATCTCACTGAGGCCCTTAAAAAGGCAAATTTAAAAAATTATAAGTTTTCTTTCTTTCCCCTCTGTTTCTTATTTACCTTTTCATGTTTCTCTCGATTTTTGTGGTTGGATATCAGACTTTCCATTTAGCCCTGGTCTTTTCTGTGCAAATACTTGGAATTCTTCAATTTTGTTGAATGCCTATACTTTCCCCTGGAAATGTATAGTCAATTTTGATGGGTAGTTGATCCGTGGTTGTAGGCCCAGCTCTCTTGCCTTTCTGAATATTGTATTCCAAGCCTTATGGTCTTTTAGCGTGGAGGCTGCCACGTCCTGTGTAATCCTGATTGGTGGTCCTTGATATTTGAATTGTCTCTTTCTGGCTTCTTGTAAGATTTTTTCTTTTGCTTGAAAGCTCTTGAATTTCGCAATTATATTTCTGGCCGTTTTCTTCTCTGGATCGAATGTAGTGGGTGTTCTTTGAATCCTTTCGATGTCTATATTGCCCTCTTGTTGTAGGACTTCAGGCCAATTTTGCTGAATAATTTCTTTTAGTATGGAGTCCAGGTTTCTATTAATTTCTGGTTTTTCTGGAAGACCAATTATTCTCAAATTGTCTCTTTTAGACTGGTTTTCTTGGTCTGTCACTCTCTCATTGAGATATTTCATATTTCCTTCTATTTTTTCAGTCTTTTGACTTTGTTTTATTTGTTTTTGTTGTCTTGAGAGATCATTAGCTTCTAATTGCTCAATTCTAGTCTTTAGGGACTGGTTTTTGGCTCTAAACTTTTCGTTTTCAGCTCTAAACTTTTCGTTTTCAGCTATGATCTTTTGGTTTTCTTTTTCAATCTGGTTCACTTTGCTTATCAGTTCATTTGATTTCTGAGCCTCACTTTCCAATTGCAAGATTCTACCTTTTAAACTGTTATTTTCTTGCCAGATCTCTTCCATCTTCCTCAGAATCTCAGTTTTGATCTCTTCCATAGCTTGTGACCCGTTTTCCTTATTTGAGGAGGGTCTGGATGCTTGTTTGTTCTCCTCCTCTGTTTGCTCGGTTGTCTGGATTTTCTCGGTGTAAAAGTTGTCGAGTGTTAAAGACTTCTTTTTCTTGTTGTTTATCTTTCTCTTCTGAACTTCCTGAGTCTGGGTAGCCATCATTAGCCCAGCAGCTTCTCAGCTTTATCCTTGCGCTTGGGGTCTGTCCGCGGTCCTTTGGCTCCTGAGGTCTGAGTTCTGGTCTTTTCCAAGGTCAAGCCCCCTGGTGGACCCCCTTGCTTGATTCTCTGCCGGAGGTTCCCTTACAAGTCTCAGGGGGCTGCTTCCACAGTCGTACACCCGTCCATGCTGGTTCCCCACTCAGGGTTTCAGAGCTTTAGTTTGTGGCTGTGTCTGCTTCCACCCACGCCTCTGCCCGAGCCTGCTGTCTGAGCTGGTGTTCTGCGCCCTGCGTCCACTCTCTGCTCCCGCGCTCAGATTTCGCGTGCATTCTTTGGCTGTTTGGGGTCCCAAATCTTGCTGCTCTCGGGAACAGGCCCCGGAGCTGCCAATGACTAGATGGGTGCCCCAAACTTGCTCTATTTCTTTTTAACTGGCTTCGGCGCTATGGGTGGTGTGTGTGGAGGGGGTGGGGGTTGGGTGGTTGCTCAGCCCGCAATTTAGTGACAGCTGTTTCACCCCTTTATAGCATGGAAATGCTCCGATTCCAGGTACCTTCCATGCTGCACCCTGTTGTGGGGTTCCTCTGTTCGTCTGGACTTGTTTTTATGTCCCCTTGAGGAGTTTTGTGTGTTTTGGTCAGGAGAGGTTAAGAGCTGCCTTTTACTCTGCCGCCATCTTAACCCAGAAAAAACTACTGCTTTGCTTTTGATACTGCTTCTACTACTACTGCTGCTACTACTGATTCTGTTGCTATATTCCAAGTGTAAGATACTAGACCTGCTCAATAAATATTTCGTGATTGAATGAATTAGAAATTGGTAGGTAGACAAAGAGCCACCACTATAATTAGGAAAAGTTCTAATTTACACTTAAAGAAGATAATAAGATAAGTTTAAAAAAGGGAAATGATCCTAACTGTTCTTTGGCCATCTGGCAAATATAGATCTAATGCCTCAGTTACCAGATTAAGTGAAGAACAAACCATTTTTGGGGAAGTAGGATAAAGGAGTAAAAGCCATATAAAACTGAAAAAGCAAGCTTGTACAGTTTGGGGATTATGTGTAATATTTCTTTCTTTTTTTTTATAAATACTTTTTTATTTTTAGAAAAATTTTCCATGGTTACATAAGTCATGTTTTTACTTTCCCCTTCACCCCCTTAGCCCCCCCGCCCTCCTCTGCTGTAGCCAATTCTCATTTCCACTGGTTTTATTATGTGTGGTCAGTCAAGACTTATTTAGACATTATTGATAGTTACATGGGTGTGGTCTTTTCAGGTCTACATCCCCAATCATGTCCTCATTCACCCAAGTGTCCAAGCAGTTGTTTTACTTCTGTGTTTCTACTCCTGTAGTTCTTCCTCTGGATGTGGGTAGTGTTCTTTTCCATAAATCCCTCAGAATTGTCTTGGGTCATTGCATTGCTCCTAGTACAGATGTCCATTACATTCGATTTTACCACAGTATATCAGTCTTTGTGTACAATGTTCTTCTGGCTCTGCTCCTTTCACTCTGCATCAACTCTGGAATTCCTCCAGTTTATTATTCCTTTGATCACAATAGTGTTCCATCACCAACATATACCACAGTTTGTTCAGTCATTCCCCAATTGAAGGGCATACCTTTGCTTTCCAGGTTTTTGCCACCACAAAGAGTGCAGGTATAAATATTTTTGTGCAAGCCTGTTTATCTATGATCTCTTTGGGGTACAATCCCAACAATGGTATGGCTGGATTAAAGTGCAGGCATACTTTTATCGCTCTTTGGGCATAGTTCCAAATTGCCATCCAGAATGGTTGGATCAGTTCACAGCTCCACCAGCAATGCATTAATGTCCCAATTTTGCCACATCCCCTCCAACATTCATTATTCTCCCCTGCTATCATTTTAGCCATTCTGCTAGGTGTGAGGTGGTACCTCAAAGTTGTTTTGATTTGCATTTCTTTAATTATTAGAGATTTAGAACACTTTTTCCTGTGCTTATTGATAGATAGTGTGTGATAAACCCAAAGAGCCCAACTATTGGGACAAAAATCCACTATTTGACAAAAACTCCTGGGAAAATTGGAAAACAATATGGGAGAGATTAGGTTTAGATCAACATTTCACACCATACACCAAAATAAATTCAGAATGGGTAAAAGACTTAAATATAAAGAAGGAAACTGTAAGTAAATTAGGTGAATACAGAATAGTATACTTGTCATATCCCTGGGAAAGGAAAGATTTTAAAACCAAACCAGAGTTAAAGTTACAAAATGTAAAATAAATAATTTTCATTATATTAAATTAAAAAGTTTTTGTTCAAAGAAAAACAATGCAACCAAAATCAGAAGGGAAACAACAAACTGGGAAAAAATCTTTATAACGAAAAATTCTGACAGAGGTCTAATTACTCAAATATACAAGGAGCTAAATCAATTGTATAAAAATCAAGCCATTCCCCAATTAATAAATGGGCAAGGGACATGAATAGGCAATTTTCAGATAAAGAAATAAAAAGTATCAATATGTGTAATATTTCTTACAGTGCATTAAGAAATGATTCTTAACCTGAATTAAGGAGATATGTGCTAATTTACATGAGAAATAAAAACAGTGAGAAAATGAAAGAACAGAATTAAGGGATCTGGGCAAAGTTTTATAAGAGTTTCTGAGGCTAATGTTGAGAGAAGAAAATGTGTGTGACCTTACTTGAGATTCTATGGGGACTTGTGGCAGAGAAAGCTAAAGTGATGATTGCATTGGAAGATTATATGGATTAAAGTAATCAGTAAGGGTCATAAAAGAAAACAAGGAGGTGGGCATTGACATTAAATAACCAGTGAAATTGATCATAACTTGCTGGTATTTCCAACTCATCTATTATTTTTTTTTTATAAAGGAAGTGATTCATAGTTAACCCATAGAAAAACAAATGTTTTGAAAGTAGAGTCAACAATATGTGTTAACTAAAGGCAGTGAGGGAGAAAGAAAAGATGAAGATGATTATAAGATCATTACAAAATGACTGGAAGAAACACAAAGGTATTTGAAACAAGGATATTTAAAAGAAGGGATAGAACCTGATGAATTTGAGAAGCCTATATATAGGACCTTCAAGTGAAAATGTCTAACAAGAAGTCAGTAATGGTGGACTAGAATTAAGTAGAGTGTTAAGGGATAGATATAGAAACCTGGTAGTCATCTTCATAGAGAAAATTGAATTGATGAGAACTCTTGATAGCACCTTGATTGTATAGAGAGAACAAAGAAAAGGGTCTAGATAGAGTTTTGAGATACAGTCATGGTTTGTTGGGGTAGTAAGACAGATGGAGTGGTGAAATAAATAGGAGCAGAAGTTGGAGAGAGCATCATCACATAAGCCACGGAAGGCAAATGTACTCAGGAGAAGTGATTTTTTTTGACATGTCAATAATTTTAGAGATGCCAGGAACGCCTAGAAAGGACCAGTGTTGTTTTTTTTTTAAATTTTTAAACCCTTAACTTCTGTGTATTGACTTATAGGTGGAATGTTGGTAAGGATAGGCAATGGGGGTCAAGTGACTTGCCCAGGGTCACACAGCTGGGAAGTGTCTGAGGCCGGATTTGATCCTAGGACCTCCTGTCTCTAAGCCTGGCTCTCAATCCACTGAGCTACCCAGCTGCCCCAGGACCAGTGGTTTTTAACAGTTAAATCAATGTATGAAGAGAACACTTTCTATTGATTAGAAGTCAGATTGAAAGAATCTGAGAAATGGGTGGGAGTTGAAAAAATGACAACATAGAGTATGAATGGCCCTTTGAAAATGGAGAAGTCTTCACATGCTTGGAATAGATATCCCTTTAACTTATGAATGGGTGTGAGGCCTTTTTGTTATTTTCACCCTAGGCTAGCCTGCCTGCTGAGATGGTTTTACTGGGTTCTGGCCACTGTATTCTGTAGTTTCTTGGAGTCTGGTGGATGAGCAACCCTGTTATATAAAAATGTTTCTATGGATGTAGTATGTTACCTCCACAAATTTGGCATTCCTTTTCTTCTTTATTCTCCTTTCTCCATGTTTCCATTCCTATCTCCCTTTGGTCCTACATGCTTGCCCATTTGCCTAACTGCTTACCTGATTATCTATCTACCTACCCATTTGCCAACCTCTCCACTTCCCTACATGCCTGCCTCTTTCCCTATCTGCTTGTTGACCTGTCTGCATGCTTGTTTTTATTTTACTATGACATTTGTAACTCACAAGGCCACTGTTTGCATCTTTCTCCAGCAGGGGTCCCTCAGAATAGTAAATTATAATATTTATAGTTTACTGTTACCAGGAGGATTAGTAAAACAAAATAATGAGATGTCATGAATGTGCTGGACAGGAGAACGACTTCAATAGAATGATTTTCATGGATTCCTGGGGGGAAATTAAGTCTCCCTCCTTCCTTCATGCTTTTCCTGAACATCTGCAGTTTAAGCAAACAGCACCAGATCATTTCTTTTCTTCTAGCTTTGTTTCAGAAATTCAAAAGGATTGCCACCAAGTGAAAATTAAATTGCACTTGGGGTGGAGAAAACAACTTTTAAATGCTGTGAATCGCAATCCTGGAATTTAGAGAGTAAAGCATTCTGATAAGGAATAGGTTTGCTTGGACTTTTATTTTTTCACCATGTGTTCAATCTTAGGTTTTGTGGGAAAGAATAAAAAGACTGAATCCAACAATATATGGGGAATTCCGTTTTTCTTTCAGTAGAATCAGTTATGTTTGTGTGTGTGTGTGTGTGTGTGTGTGTGTGTGTGTATACACAGTTTACTTATGGAGTCTACAAGATTAAGGTTTACATATAGGATTAAATTTTTTCTTTGTTTTTATGTTTATTTGTGGTTTTCCTTCCTCACAGAAATCTCAGAGCAAGAATGTATTTCAGCTCCATTACATCCAATCCCCACCTGAGTTGGAATATCCTTCACAATCACCATCAAATGATCATTAGACCTCTACTTGAAGATTTCCAATGAGGAAATCTTCTATTTTCCCAAGTAATCCCATTCTCCTTTCTGATATTTTAAATTGTGAGACTAGTTTTACTAACATTGAATCTAAACCAACTAATTCCCTTGGAATTCTTTTCATTGAGTAGAATCACGTTATTTTTCTGTTTGTGTGCAAGTGAGTGTCTATGATGTAGCTTCCAACTGACAGGTCTAAAAGATACTTGAAGGTGTTTCTGCATATGCCAAAATAGCTGTTGGAGAGAGCTATGACCCCCTAGGGTCTTCCCTTCTTTTACTCCTTGTGACATTGAAATAATGATGGGTTCCCACTTCTTTTGTTTGGCTAAGCAGTCCATTGTGGTGACAATGATTGCTGAGCCAAAGCTGATGAATGCTCAGTCAGCTTTCCCTGAAGCAACTGACTGTTTTTCTACTGAAAGGCCTCCACCAAGAATAAGCAATAGATAATAATCTCATCCTATTTATGTAAATACTTTTATTGGTAACAGTTGGAAACTCCATTGCACCACAGTAATCCTCAAAGAAGCATCCTTTTTTTTTTTTTCTAGAACCTTGATTTTTAAAGTGTTGATCATGGGGGATTTAAAAGATGCTTTAAGGGAGTCATTGAGGTCAAAACTATTTCCTGATAACTCTAAGGCATTTAAATCTTTGATATAGTAAATTTCAATAGCTATAACCCATAGAAACAAAAGGTCATTGGAGTCCTCAATAATTTTTCAGTCATGTAAAGGGGTCCTGAGACACAAAGTATGAGAAGCACTGACCCAGAAGGAGACTTTCCAATATGAGGGACACTTGTCAAAGGGTTACAGGGACTATTTCACAACTATATTATCCTATGGAAATTAATTAATTTCTTCATTTCATTTATATTCCAATGCCTTATAAATTTTAAAATTTATTACATTTCATATTGGAGAAGAGGTACAGGAAATTTCCTGAAAACCAAGGGGTATGGGAACTCTTGCTATAGAAGTAAATATAAAAAGTTCTTAGTAGTAGTGGAATTGTTGAGTTCCAGGGTGTCATTGTATTGCATATCTGTTGATATTTATCCATCAGGATCAAACTCTCCCAACACTTATTGTAGACAGAATAAGCTTTCATGGAATCTTTATATATGGTTTCAAGTTTGACTGTGTGAGTCAGTGGCAGTCTTTCAAATTCCCAAGGTTGTGAGAAGAACTGGAGATTTTGATGGCTTCTGTATAGGATCATGGAACATCTCAAAGAAACCCAAGTGCAGCCCAGATCATAATAGATTTAGAACCAAAAGGGATATCGGAGACCATTGAGTCCAAATTCTTTTATAGATAAACAAAGTGAGGATCTAGGGAGATTAACTGATTTTCCTCAAGCTCACATAGACCATAAGCATCACAGGTAAGATTTCAAACTAGTCATGTCCTCTGACTACAGATCTTTTGCTTTCTACCTATTGCACCAAGATGACCCTCTAATTAAAATGAATGATGTAATAAATGACATTCAAGTATGGAGTCCCAGACTAGGTGAGATGGTATCTTTTTAATGGGAGCCACATTCCCTCACTATGGAATTTACTTGTAGAATCTGAATATGTTCTGAATGCTGATGTGCACTTCTGCTTTCCCACAGACACCCCATAAACATTTAAACCTATAATTAAATGAGTAAAAACCTTGGGTCACCTGGTCATTAAAGACATTTTAGAGATCCTCATTTTAATTTCCTTCTTCTTAATTTTTTTTTACTTTAATAGAGATTTGCCTCTAATAATCTCAGTTAACATTCTTCAGTTATGAGATCCTTCTAATCACTGTGTAACTATAGCTAAATAATTCCTCTCTCTATCACTTCCAATAAACAGGCCAGTAAATCCTATACTCTAGTATCAGCCTAATCCAACACCTTCAAGAAAACAACTGCATTATTTTTGTTTCAACACTCGTGTCCATTGGAGATTAAATAACTAGTTAGAACATATATAGGGTAACTCAAAGGCATAAATCATTCTTTTGTGCTACCACTTCTCCAACCTCATGCAGCACTTGGTTCAAATCTTTCCAACGTGGTTATAATGCAGTTGTGTACATTATACTCATCATTATGGATTTCTGACTAGATTGTGAGTTCCTTGTAGGCAGGGCCAAGACTGGGTGTCTAAATTCTGTGTTTTTTTTTTTCCTTAGCATAGTACTCTGTACACTGCAATAAAGCATTTAATAAAGACTTGGAAAAAATGTAAGCAAACAAACATTCATTTGAATGTGTTTCTTCCTCTAGCTACCATCCTATTCTTATTTATCTGTTGCCTTTCTGTGCTATTCCTAATTTCCTGTTGTGGCCTAACTTCCACCCCTTGGCTGTTGAAATTTCTCTCTTGAAAGTGTAAGAGAATTTAGGGTATTAGTTCACCAATGATTTATTACTAATGTCCATAGTCTTTTCCTCAGTTATCATTTCCTTTCCTCTACCCCATCCTACTGGAGACATACTCTTTCCTTATTTTCAAGGTGCAGTTCTATTTTAATTCTCCTACTTTGTCAAATTCTCCTTTATTTTCTTTTCTGATACTTCTCCCTTCTCTTGGCCCAAAACTATGGGATTTTCTTTTTAAGGAGTAGTACTTATTTATTTTCTTTGTACATACTTTTCCTCTAGAAAATTCATCCCTTCTCACTTCTTATATATTGATAGGGAGCTAAGAGTACATGGTGAGTATAATGGGGAGCTGACCAGTGAAACCAGCATTTTCCCCCTTTTTGTTTACTTATTTAGAATATTTTTCCATGGTTCCATGATTCATGATTTTTTCCATTCATTTTTCTTCCCCCCCAACATAGTTGAGAAGCAATTACACAGGGTTATATATGTATCATTGCTCAATGCCCATTTCCATGTTATTCATATTTGCAATTGAGTGATCTTTTAACATCAAAACTCTAATCATATCCCTACCAAACTATGTGATTGATCATTTGTTTTTCTCCTGTTTTTCTGTTCACATAGTTATTTCTTTTTTTTAATTTTTAATTGTGAATATTTCATAGTTACATGTTTCATGTTCTTTTCTCCTCCTCTAAACCCCCCCTAACTTCCCTTAGTCGATGCACAATTCCACTGGGTTTTACAATTATCATTGATTAAGACCTAATTCCATATTGTTGATAGTTAGACTAGAGTTATCGTCTGGTGTCTATATTCTCAATAATATCCCCATCAGCTCATGTGTTCAAGCAATTGTTTTCCTTCTGTTTTTCTACTCTCACAGTTCTTCCTTTGAATGTGACTTTCTTTTTTTCTTTCTCCTAAGTCCTTCAACCTTGCTCTGGATTCTTGCATTGCTGCTAGTAGAGAAATCTGTTTTGTTTGATTGTACCACAGTGTATCATTCTCTGTGTACTGGATCTGCTCTTTTCACTCTGCATCAATTCCTGGAGGTCATTCCAGTTCACATGGAATTCCTCCAGTTCAATATTCCTTTGAGCACAATAGTATTCCATCATCAACAGATACCACAATTTGTTCAGCCATTATCAAATCGAAGGACATTCTCACATTTTCTAATTTTTTGCCACCACAAAGAGTGTGGCTATAAATATTTTTGAACAAGTCTTTTTCCTTATTATCTCTTTGGGGTATAAACCAAGCAGTGCAATGGCTGCATCAAAAGGCAGATAGTCTTTTAAAGCCCTTTGAATATAGTTCCAAATTGCCATCCAGAATGGTTGGATCAATTCACAATTCCACCAGCAATGCATTAATGTCCCAATTTTGCCACATACCTACCCTCCAACATTCATTACTCTTCCCTGCTGTCATTTAAGCCAATCTGCTAGGTGTGAGATGATACCTCAGAGTTGTTTTGACTTGCATTTTATAATTATTAGAAATTTAGAACACTTTCTCATGTGCTTATTGATAATTTTGATTTCTTTATCTGAAAATTGCCTATTCATGTCCCTTGCCCATTTATTGATTGGGGGATGGTTTGATTTTTTTGTACAATTGAGTTAGCTCCTTGTATATTTGAGTAATTAGCTCTTTGTGTTTTTTGTGATGAATATTTTTTCCCAATTTGTTGCTTCCCTTCTAATTTTGGTAGCATTTGTTTTGTCTGTACAAAAACTTTTTAGTTTAATGTAGTCAAAATTATTTATTTTGCATTTTGTAATTTTTTCTAGCTCTTGCTTGGTTTTAAAAATTTTCCTTTCCCAAAGATTGGACAAGTATACTATTCCCTAATTTACTTATGGTTTCCTTCTTTATATTGAAGTCATTCCCCATTCTGAGTTTATCTTGGTTTAGGGTGTGAGATGTTGATCTAGACCAGTGGTTCCCAAACATTTTTGGCCTACTGCCCCCTTTCCAGAAAAAAATATTACTTAGCACCCCCTGTCATATACTATCACCGCCCCCTTACAGTTATTCACCCCCCCCCCAATGCACCTGTGGCCATCACTGCCCACCCCACCCCACCCCAGATTGCTGCAGCACTATAAAGGTAAAAAATGATAAAGGTTGCTATAAATATAGAAATTAGTATTTTAATTAAAGCCATGCTGATAGATGAAATCATTAGACCACGCACTTGTAAGAATTCAAAACTGCCGCCTAGCCATAATTGTTACCTCATGTCTCTTCCTGAGTCTGCTGGCCAAGAGGCCACTCCCCCCTAACCCAGGAGATTTAAACTGTTCTGTGTGGAGAAGTAGGCGTTCCCACGCCCAAAGAACCGGAACCAGAAACCTGTTGGACCACAGGAAATGTAGTTTGATAATTTCCACGTGTCCATAGAAAATACATACATACATACATATACTTAAAGATGGCATCTTCCAAATTTCATTCTTACAGCACCCACCAGGGGGCAGTGGCACCCACTTTAGGAATCATTGATCTAGACATAATCTCTCCCTTTTATATTCCAATTTTCCCAGCAGTTTTTGTCAAATAGTGGGTTTTTGTCCCAAAAACTGGGTTCTTTGGGTTTATTGTAGACTGTCTTGCTGAAGTCACTTACCTTTAGTCTATTCCTCTGATCCTCCCTTCTGTCTATTCACTAGTATCATATTGTTTCTCATGACTACTAATTTATAGTACAGTTTTTATAGTACTTTATAGTACTACTAGGCCACCTTCCTTCATAGGTCACTTACCCCAAGTCTCTTTTCTGTCTGACCCTCCCTTCTGTCTCTTAGCCAGTACCTGATGACCACTGCTTTATAGTACAGTTTAAGATCTTGTACTTCTAGGCCATCTTCCTTCACATTTTTTTCATTATTTTCCTTGATATTCTTGATCTATTGTTCTTCCAAATGAATTTTGTTATAGTTTTTTCTAATTCAGCATAAAAGTTTCTTGGTAGTTTGATAGGTATGGCACTAAATAAGTAAATTAATTTGGGCAGGATAGTCATTTTTTTATGTTAGCTCATCCTACTCATGAGCAATTAATGTTTTTCCAACTGTTCAAATCTAATTTTAATTATGTGGAAAGTGTTTTGTAGTTGTGTTGGTATAATTCCTGTGTTTGTCTTGGCAGATAGATTCCTAATTATTTTATATTGTCTAGGGTGATTTTAAATGGAATTTCTCTTTCTAACTCTTGCTGTGGAAATGTGTTGGAAATATATAGAAATGCTGATGATTTATGTGGGTTCATTTTGTATCCTACAAATTTGCTAAAGTTGTTGATTATTTCCACTAACTTTTTGGTTGATTCTCTAGTATTTTTTAAGTAGACCATCATATCATCTGCAAAGAGTGATAGCTTGGTATCTTCATTGCCTAGTTTAATACTTTCAATTTCTTTTTCTTCTCTAATTGCTACTGCTAGTGTTTCTAGTGCAATGTTAAATAATAGAGATAACAATGGGCATCCTTGTTTCACTCCTGATCTTATTGGGAATGCTTCTAATTTATCCCCATTCAAGATGATGTTTGTTGATGGTTTTAGACATATACATTTATTATTTTTAGGAAAGACTCTTCTAGTCCTATACTTTCTAGTGTTTTCAGTAGGAATGGATGTTGTATTTTGTGAAAGGCTTTTCAGCATATATTGAGATAATCGTGTGACTTTTGTTGGTTTGCTTGTTGATATGGTCAATTATGTGAATGATTTTTCTAATATTGAACCATCCTTGCATTCCTGGTATAAATCCTACCTGATCATAATGAATAACTCTTGTGATCACTTGCTAGAGTCTTTTTGCTAGTATTCTGTTGAAGATTTTTGCATCTATGTTCATTAAGGAGATTGGTGTGTAGATTTCTTTCTCTGTTTTCTACCTGGCTTTGGCATGAGCCATATTTGTTTCATAAAAGGAGTTTAGTAGAACTCCTTCTTTGCTTATTATGTCAAATAATTTGTAAAGTATTGGGATTAGTTGTTCTTTGAAGGTTGATAGAATTCACTTGTGAATCCATCTGGTCCTGGGAATTTTTTCTTTGGGAGTTCTTTGATGGCTTGTTCAATTTCTTTTTCTGATATGGGATTATCTTCGTATTCTATTTCTTCTGCTGTTAACCTGGGCAATTTATATTTTTGTAAATATTCATCCATATGACCAAGATTGTTATATTTATTGCGAGATAATTGGGAAAAGTAGATTTTAATAATTGCCTTGACTTCCTCCTCATTAGAGGTGAGATCTCCCTTTTCATCTTTGATAATGATGATTTGGTTTTCTTCTTTCCTTCTTTAAATTAGATTGACCATTACTTTGTCAATTTTATTTGTTTTTTCAAAGTACCAGATTTTGGTCTTATTTTTTAACTCAACAGTGTAATAAGGAAAAATTAGATATTAAATAGATATATATTTAAGGTGTGGTCATCAGGAATCAATCAGATCTAGATTGATTCTATAATTAAAATAGACCCAAGTCTGGATGGGTTTTATGATAGTTTATTTACAATTAGGAAAGTTGAATGTAAGGAGAGAGAGAGAGAGAAACTCTGGTCCGGACCAGTGGAGGTCCGGACCAAGTGAGAATAAAAAGATTAATTAAGGCTACTAGCCACAAGGCCTTAGCAATTAGAGAGGCAAAGAAACCTTCTTGAGGTAGAGACTCTGGAAAACACCAAGGTAGGCCTAAGGAAGTCAGCCTAACTTACCCACATGACAATTCAGAAGGGAAGCTGCCTGAGGTCTTAGCCAAGATCCTTCAGCACCAAGTTCAAAGTGCGAACTGCCTCCACAGGAAGTTACCATCATACTTGAAGAGATAGCATCTTTTGTCACTTCCTGGGGGTCTACCTCTAATTCAAGTGGACAAATGGCAGCCTCAATACTGGTTTTGGACTGCCCGAAGGGCAGTCCATTGTTCTTTATTTGTTACTTATTGTCACATGTGGGTAACTCATCTCCCCTCCCCACTAAGGGAGGTGGGGATGACATTATGTCTGGTGGCTAGAGTTTTAATTATGAATGGGCTTGAGCTAATTCTATTTACACAATAGTACTTTTGCTTTCAATTTTATTGATTTCTCCTTTAATTTTATAATCTCTAATTTGGTTTTTAACTGGGGATTTTTAATTTGTTCCCTTTCTAGTTTTTTTATTTGCATGCCCAGTTCATTGATCTTTGCCCTTCCTAATTTGTTAATATATACACTCAAGGATATAAATTTTTCCCTTAGTACTGCTTTAGCTGCTTCTCACAGATTTTGGTAGGATATCTCATCATTGTCATCCTCTTCAGTGAAATTATTAATTGCTTCTATAATTTGTTCTTTAACTAACTGATTTTGGAGAATCATATTATTTAATTTACATTTAATTTTTGATTTGCCTGTCCATGTGCCCTTACTAATTATTATTTTTATTGCATTATGATCTGAGAAGGTTACATTTATTATTTCTGCTCTTTTGCATTTTTTGTGATGTTTCTATGCCCTATTACGTGGTCAATCTTTGTGAATGTACCATGTACAGCTGAAATAAAGGTGTATTCCTTTTTGTCTCTATTTATTTTTTTCCACATATCTATTAACTCTAATTTTTTCTAGGATTTCACCTCTCTTATCTCTTTTTTATTTAGTTTTTGGTTTGTTTTATCTAGATCTGATAGTGGGAGGTTCAGGTCTCCCACTAGAATAGTTTTGCTGTCTATTTCCTCCTTGAGCTCTGCCAATTTCTCCTTTAGAAATTTGGATGCTATACCATTTGGTGCATTCATGTTGATTACTGTTATTTCCTCATTGTCCTGTCTTTTATCAGGATGTAGTTAACTTCCCTATCTCTTTTAATCAGATCTATTTTTACTCTGCTTTTGTCAGATATCATAATGGCTACTCCTCCCTTCTTTTTCTCAGTTGAAGCCCAATACATTTTGCTCCAGCCTTTGTTATATTGAATCTCTGGGAGCTTGAAGATCACTTTTGATTGACAAATAAGTCAGTTGGATGGAATGTTCCCAGGGAGTCATGCGAGAGGCAGGAGGACAGGCAGTTGAGAATCCTGAAGGGGTTCTGGGTTTTTGACCTGTGCTGAGGCTGGAGATTGGTGGATCCTGGTCTTGGAGTGAGAGGTGCAAACATCTCTCTCTGTAAAACTCTTACGGTACTTGAGATACCGTGCCAACCTGTACCTGACCACCACCTTGGTGTCTACTGCCCCTAGATATTAGGAGTTACATCATCTAGATATCTAGGTTTCCCAGGGCCCCGGGAGGGATCCGGGAAGTGGGCAGGAGACGAAGAAGAGGGTGGAAAAGGGTGGAAATAACTCAACTGTAAGGCTGAAGATCTATTGAAGAAGAAGTCAAAATATCCCAGCAGTTTACCTACTCTGGTTTAGTCCTGGCCAGGCTGAACCAGAGGGAAGCTACATTGATTCTTCATCTGCCAGCAGTTGAGATTTCATTAGCAACCAGTAGAGTAGGGTCTCCTATACCACAATCCTTTACCCCTATCCTTCTTGTTAATATAAAGTTTAAAGTACTTTCCTAAAGCAGTGTCAAAACTTGTTTTGGGAAGGGAGAAATTGCAGTCAGAATACAAGGCGTTATCCTAGCTAAAGAGCCCAAATCAATATATCAATTAACCCCAGGTGGGTCCTAAAGGGATATACCTCTTAGACCTGAAGGATCCTGCCTGGGCAACTGTTATAAGGGAGAAGGGTCATCTTATTCTCTCTGTACATCAATTTACAATCTCAAACATATCAAGAGACTCCCAATAATTATAACACCTTTGACCTTTAACCTATGTATGTCCACCTGCCTTATTTGTGTTTCTTGTAGACAACATATGTTAGGATTTTGTTTTCTAATCCACTCTGCTATTTGCCTCTGTTTTATGGGCAAGTTTATCCCATTCACATTCAGAGTTATAATTAACAGCTGTGTTTTCCCCAGTATTTTCATATCCTCTCCTCGTTCCGTCCCTTTTTTCTTATGTTATTCCCTTTTATACCAGTTGTTTAAGTCAGTTCCCCTTATCCCTTCCCATAGTTTACTTCCCTTTTGTAGAAATATGGAGCAGGGCACCAGGGATGTTACAATATAATCTAAATGGTTGTGGGTACACATATTGAGTTGTAGGAGAGACAGGACCAAGCAGGATAGGGAGACCAGAGTACACAGCTAAGCTGCTAGCCAGCTCACCACTAGGCCAGAGTCTTTGAAACCAGCAGGCAAGGTAAAAGGTTTTAACAGTTTTAATTATGTTCATCCAAAATAAAGGTAGGATAGGGAATTCTACACTAAAACCTAAATGGCAAAACCACAGGGCAAGGGGAGGACTTCTCTACTCAAATTTTAGTGATCTAAGCAGGCAGAGCCCAAAGGAGCAGTAATGGAGTCTCTGGGAGGCTGCTTCAAACCTGGCTCCAGCCAGGTTTGACCAGCACAGCTAAAGGGCTGAGGGTGGCTTTGGGGTTTCTCACGGTAATCCACAGATGATCTCAGGATGCCAAAAGCCAAGGTGGTCCAAGGTATCCAAGTAGAAAGACTGTGCTTGAGATGCTGTCCACCAGATCCCAAACTCCTTCTCTACCTGGTGTTGCTCTGTAGGTCTTGTCCACTTGTTAGAAACCACCACCACCCAGGATCCCAGGGAAATCAGGATGTAGGTCTGAGATCTCCCAGGGCTAGCAGCACTTTGTGCCAACCACTAATGGAGTCTCTCTCAGGGCACAAGCCACTTCCTGCTCCTTCATTCCATCTTGGAATATTCCAGTCCTTCCTGCTAGGTTAACCTTAATACTTAATTAATTACTAACTAATCTTCCTCACAACACTTTCCACCCCCTCCCTTTTTGTTCCACTCTTTTTATTTTTTAAGGCCTAATGAATTACCTCTCTCCTGCTCCCTCCTTTTTTTGACTTCCCCTACCCACTGCTCCCCTTGGTTTATTCCTTCTTACTTTCTCCATAGGGTTAGATAGAATTCTAGATCCCAATGGATATAACTACTCTTCCCTCTCAGGATTAATTCTTCTGAGAGTAAGGTTTAAATATTACCTATGAATGCTCTCTTCCTCTCTTTCTTATAATAGAATTCATCCCCTCCCCTTCCCATGCCCTCTTTGTATGGTATAGAATATCCTATTTTTCTTTTTCATCCAAGTTTCTCTTGGTTCCATCTGCTATTCCCCCCCCCCCTCTTTATTTTCCCCCTGTATCATCTGTATTATAGAAGATGGCAGGGTATCTTCTATAATACTCATCTTAGACAATTTAGTACTCCAACCTCTTCCTATGAATAATTCTTCTAATTACTATAATAATGAATACAGTTTTTGAAAATTACACATAACATTTTTCCATATAGGAGTACAAATAATTTGATCTTATTGAAGCCATTAAAGAAGCAAATTTAAAAATAAGTGTTTTCTTTCTTTTCCCCCTCTCTTTCTTATTTACCTTTTCATGTTTCTCTTTTGTTTTTTTGGGGGTTGGATATCAAACTTTCCATTTAGTCCTGGTCTTTTCTGTGCAAATACTTGGAAATCTTCTATCTTGTTGAATGCCCATACCTTTCTCCTGGAAGTATATATTCAGTTTTGATGGGTAGGTGATCCTTGGCTGTAGACCCAATTCTCTTGCCTTTCTGAATATCATGTTCAAAGCCTTTGGGTCTTGTAGTGTGGAGGCTGCCAAATCCTGTGTGATCCTGATTGGTGCTCCTTGATATCTGAATTGTCTCTTTCTGGCTCCTTGTAATACTTTTTCTTTAACTTGGAAGCTCTTGAATTTGGCAATTATATTCCTGGGGGTTGTCTTTTGAGGGTTTAGTGTAGAGGGTGATCTATGGATCCTTTCAATATCTATTTTGCCCTCTTGTTGTAGTACATCCGGGCAGTTTTCTTGAATTATTTCTTTTAGTATGGTGTCCAAATTTCTATTAATTTCTGATTTTTCAGGAAGACCAATGATTCTCAGACTGTCTCTTCTAGACCTGTTTCCTTGATCTGTCATCCTTTCAGTGAGATATTTAATATTTCCTTCTATTTTGTCATTCTTTTGACTTTGCTTTACTAGTTCTTGCCATCTTGCGAGATCATTGGCTTCTACTTGCCCAAATCTGGTTTTTAGAGCCTGGTTTTCTGCTATAATCTTTTTATTTTCTTTTTTGGTTTGATTTATCCTGTTTTCTAGCTGTTTAATTTTGGTCTCCAATTTGCTTATCAATTCTTTTGATTTGGAGGTATCTTTATCCAATTGGGAGTTTCTGTCTTTTTCTTTTAAACTCTTAATTTCCTTTTGAGCTATTTCCCACTTTTCTTGTCACATGTCTTCCATCTTTCTCATGATCCCAGATTTTAACTCTTCAAGAGCTTGTGACCAATTTTCATTTTTTTGGGAAAGTTTGGATGTGATTACTTGTTTGTCTTCCCCTGTTGTCTGCTCTCTTGTCTGGATTTTTCTGTGTAAAAGTTATTGATTGTTAAAGCTTTCTTCTTTTTCTTTGTCTTGGGTAGTTCTTGGGCATTGCTTGCCATTTTTATTATGCTGTTTTTCTTTCTCAGTCAGAAGTCTGGGTGAGGCAGGAAGGCTCTCTGTCTATCAAGTTGTGGAGCAGTTTTTGCCTGAGTCACAGTGTAGTGCTACTCCTCTCAGCTTTATCCTCATGCCCAAGGTCTCTATGCTCTTTAGGCTCCTGGGGTCTCATGTCTATGTGCTCTCAGGGTCAAGCTTCCTGGTGGTCCCCTTGCTTGCTCCTCTGCCTGAGGCTCATTTAAGAGTCTCAGCACACTGCTTCCACAGTCACTCACCCCTCCACACTAGGTCCCTGCCCAAGGTCCACACTCAAGGTCCATGCCTAAGGTTTGCACTCAAGGTCTGTGTTCAAAGTCCACATTCTTTAACCTCTTGGGGTCTTAAGTCTTGCTAATCTCAGGAGCCAGCCCTTGGTGGTCCCAGGTAGCTGCCAAAAACTTAATGAATGCCCCAAGCTTGCTCTAATTCTTGTGTGCTGGCTTTGGCACTATAAGTGGTGTGTGTGTTTGTGTGTGTATGTGTGTGTGTATCACCTTGGTTGATCACCTTGTGTTTTAGTGAGACCTGTTTCACCCCCTTATAGCGTGGAAATGCCCAAATCCCATGTACCTTCAATGCTGCACCCTATTGTGGGGTTCCTTCATTCATCTGGATTTTGTCTTTGTGTCCTTTTGAGATATCATGTGTAGGTGGGTTAGAAGAGATAAGAGCCCTGCTTCTACTCTGTAGCCATCTTAACCCTGAAGTCTCCCCCCCCCACACACACACAGTTCTTTATCTGGATGTGGACAGTGTTCTTTCTCATAAGTTCCATGGTATTGTCCTGGATTATTGCATTACTGCTAGTAGAAAAGTCTATTACATTCAGTTTTACCAGAGTGTATCAGTCTCTGTATACAATGTTCTAGAGGTTCTGCTCCTTTTGCTCTGCATCAATTCCTGGATGTTGTTCCAGTTCACATAGAAATCCTTAAGTTCATTGTTCTTTTCAGCACAATAGTATTCTATCACCATCAGATACCACAATTTGTTCAGACGTTTCCAAATTGAAGGATATCTCCTCATTTTCCAATTTTTTGCCACCACAAAGAGCAAGGCTATAAATATTTTTGTACAAGCATTTTCCCTATTATCTTTCTGAGGTACAAACCCAGAAGTGGTATGGCTGGGTCAAAGGGCAGACAGTCTTTTAAAGCCCTTTGGGCATAATTCCAAATTGCCCTCCAGAATGGTTTGACCAATTCACAACTCCACCAACAGTGGATTAGTGTCCCAATTTTGCCACATCCCCTCCAACATTTATCACTTTCCTTTGCTGCCATATTGGCTAGCAATGAGACTAGCATTTAAGAGCATATGCAGAGTACTAGTCTGATGCAATTGTCATGTGGACTGTGCAGCACAATAGAAATTCTGGAATGGGTTCTTGTCTGCTAACCAGGTGGAGATTAAGAGTCTCTTTGCCAGTATAGTGGAACTGGTTAGGGTTGAGGGGGATATTCAAATTCAAAGGGCATTAATCATTCAGAGTCTGGTTCTTCTATTTTTTTTTTTTTCTGCATGGTGGTACTCCCAGGAGAAAAAAGAAATAAACTTAGGAGAAGAAAGGCCTCATGTCCTTCTTTTTTTTGATCCATTATAAAAGATTTTCACTTTGCTGTATTTAATGTTTTTTTTTTTCATTTTAAGTGAAGGATATTAAATGTTAAGACTTTATGAGTTTTGAAAGGTCAAGGGAGTGAGCCACCAGGAGGTCCAAGAGTGAAGTCTCTTTTCAGAGGTTGGCAGTTAGTTGGTCAAATTTTAAGTTCAAAGGTTTGAGATATGACTTTTGGCAGCCAGCCTGGCCATGGCTTAAACAAGACTTATCATCACAGATGGAGTGGTTGGATGTAAACTTTGAGGTCCAGTGCTGTGTGGAAACTGGGTAAAATCTCAACCCACTTGTCCCAGAGGTTGAAGTGATATAGTATGCCCATAAAGTATATAAAAGAGAGATATTTTTATGTCTTGCTATAGCTTTGAAGTAAATATCCTTTTATGAAATTTAATTAGCATTAATTGCTTAACTGGAAACGGGGTGCTAGTCATTGGTGGTTAACAGTAGGGTTAACACTAGGATGGCAACTCAACCTCATAGCATTAGATAAAGACATATCATGTCATAGAACCATGGGGGAGGGTTATAGCTAGTCTTGCTCCATAAGAGGAAGGCCAGAGAATTTGCAACTTTTGCTTGTGACTACCAAATCAGGATCTATAATTCTGTTCTTTGATCTTTATCACTAAACCTTAGAATCAGAGATCTAGAGCTGAAAAGTCTCTAAACACTCTAGTCAAATCTTCTTTTATAAATGAGGAAATGAATGAGGTGAAGTGTTCTGCCCAATGTCACACATATAGTATGCATTAGAAGTAGAATTTGAACCCAGATCTTCTGACTCCAGCATCAAAACATTTCCTACTGTGCCATACTGCTTGCACTCTGGTCCCAAACCTTTAACTTCCTTGTGAAAGTAGATGTCTTCCTCTCTAACTAAGCATTTCTAAAATCATTTTCCAAGAGATGGATATGTTCTCCAAAGTCAGTAACACAATGAAAATTATGTAATAGACACTAACATCATATTTTATTCAGCTGATTTATCAGTAATCAGCTAACAAGCATTTCTTAAAGTAATTTATTTAACATATATTACCTATGTGCCAGGCATTGTGCCAGGCACTGAGTACACAAATGCAGTGAAGGTAACAGTTCCTACTCTAGATGCTTCCATTATAATGAGGAAGATAAAAACAGACACAGACATATATGAATTCTATAAAGCATGTATATATTGTATGCATACATATGTATATATATATGTGTGTATGTACAAAAATACATACATGTGGCTTGTCCTCCTTTTTGAAGAGGACCAATAACATCATGAAGGAATGTCTTGACTTGAGATTGAAATGGATTTCAATGAGGCAGCGTTGCACAAAATCATCAATCTTCCTTTGCCTTTTAGAGTCATCAAAGTGTAGTGGCAAAACAAAATTCAGGATTAATGGTGATGGCCCAGGATGCAGTGGATGAAGCAATCCACAGTATCTGCTTCAACTGCCTTTGTGACTGTTGGAACAAATTGTTCTCATCCACCGATTCTTCTAGGACAGTGATGGGCAAACTATGGCCCATGGGCCAAATGTGGCCCCCTGGATTGTTCTATCTAGCCGCACAACGTTGTTCCTAATCTGACGAATACAAGTAGGATACAATACAATGAAACTTCAAAAGAGTTGCCTTAGAAACAGACTGACAGATGAGCATATCCTTTCCTTTGGCCCCCTCTTTAAAAAGTTTGCCCATCACTGTTCTAGCAGAAGTCTTCATTTGCTTGAAGTAGACATCCTCTAGCTCTTGGAGGGGTTTGAGGCTTGTTAGTTACCCTTAAACTGGTTTAACCCATCTGCCAAAATGGTTTTACTGGCATGTGAATACAACTTCTTGGAGCCACAGGTGAGAGATGAGTAAAAGACACCAAAGGTAGATGAGCAATCCTGAAAAAGGCCCAACAAGTCCTCACACCAGAGGTGCTAGTCCTCCTTGAACATCTAGCACACTCACAGAATAGTTAAAGACAAGATAGTTTTCTTTATGTGTTGAGGATGTAGGGCGGGCACTAGAAGTTGGGAGTTTAGGAAACCCTTAAAGCAGAAGATATTACCTGAACTATGTCTTTGAGGAAGAGTATGAATTCTATGAAACAGAAGTAATAAGAAATGGCAAATCTGAGAGCTGGCCAGTGCAAAAGAACAGAAATGGGAGATGTGGTGTCCTGAGTAACAATCAAAGAGAAGGCCAGGCTGCCTGGCTAGAAGACCAATTTGCAAGCCAAAGCAATAATCAAAGGAAGAAATGAAAGGAACCTGTAATGTAAAATTGGTTATTTGGGAGTCAGGGGACCTGGATTCAAATTCTAGCTTTATCACTTAATTGTTTTGTCCCTTTGGGAAGTCACTTCACCTTTTGAGGTCTATTTCCTCATCAGAAATTATGGGGATGAACTCAGTGATCTCTAAGTCCTTTCCATCCCTAATTCTATGATTGTATTATTTCTTTTGCTCATATAGATTTTTTTTAATGAAGAGTGCTGAATTGACACCAGGGGCATGAGTTTAAATCCTGGCTTTGTCACTTACTCTCCATGTAACTTTAGCCCCATCATTTAATCTCTCTGATTCTCAGGGTTTTTTTGCTTGTTTGTTTTGTTTTTTGGTCTATAAAGTGGGGACTTTGGACTCTCTGGCCTCTAAGGTCCCTTATAACTCCAACACTATGGTCCTGTGGTACTTTCTTATTTGGAGGAGAGAGAGACCATCAGCTAAAGGAAGATGTTAAAGTATAAAAATACTATGATTTTTCATCCTGTAGGTTATTTTTTAATGATAACATCAAGTAACAAAAGTCCCCACTTTATAGACAAAAAACCCCTAAGAATCAGAGAGATTAAATGAGGGGCTTAAAGTCACATGGATAGTAAGTGACAAAGCCAGGATTTAAACTCATGCCCCTGGTGTCAAATTCAGCACTCTTCATTAAAAAAAATCTATATGAGCAAAAGAAATAATACAATCATAGAGTAACTTGATCAAGTAATCAAATCTGATTGAATTTCACTTTTCATAGGATACTGCTCTAGGTACAACTTCTACAGATCATGTGTTATAGGTTCTGCTAAATGATGAGTGCTCTGATTCCTTTCAGAGTGTTTGGCTTCTGGTTTCTTTGACTTTTGTTATGATGTGTATAATGAATATTTGCTTCTTATGGTTTTGTAGCCTTGAACATCTTCCTTCTGGGGAATGCAAAGGCTTTGCTTGCTAAAAATATTTACACAAACATAGATTGTTATATTAATTATTAAGGTCTTCTTCCCTTGTTAGGAATTTTGTGCCTCAGAAGTTAATTCTTCCTATCCTCTAGAATCAGAATTAGAGACCACATAGAGAAGCACAAGGGAAAAAGCTGTAAGGACCTCCATTAGGGAACTTTCAATTCTTATTCCAAGAGAAGGCCTAAGGTCCCCTTCCTGGCAATGGGCAGGCAATTAAGAGGAAGAAGTCCCTGGGAAAATTCATGCCAAATTAACCATCCAATATACTGTATACCTACATGGCTTTAAATGACTCTTGCTTTCCTCTTCTACCATCCTGAAAGGCCTCCTCTCCTGTTTCCCAATTAAAATTTCATGAATAAGTGTCCACCTGGGCCCAATATTTCACATATTACATAGAATCATAGAACTAACTGGAGCAAAGCAAACTAAATTTATAGACTTCTATAATAAACTTTACAATTTTTTTCATCTTTGTTGTTATTGTCCAACTTTTTCTGACCTTATGTATCCTACTGACCATGGAGTTTTCTCCACAATGATACTGAGTGGTTTTCCATTTCTTTCTTTCATAGATTAAAGTAAACAAAGGTTAAGTGGCTTGCCTGGGGTCAAACAACTAGTAAATTAGGCTGGATTTGAGCTCATGTCTTCCTGATTCCAGACCCAGGCCTCTATCCATTGATTCATCTAGCTGCATGCTTTTTAAAAATAGGTTTAATGTCTATTGATTGGGGGATGGCTGAACAAATTGTGGTATCCGATAGTTATGAAATATTACTGTGCTGAAAGGAGTAATGAACTGGAGGATTTCTATGTGAACTGGAAAGACCTCCAGGAATTGATGCAGAGTGAAAGAGGCAGAGCCAGGAGAACATTGTACACAGAGACCAATACACTGTGGTAAAATCAAATGTAATAGACTTTTCTACTAGCAGCAATGCATTGATCCAGGACAACATTGAGGAAATTATGAGAAAGAATGCTATCCACATCCAGAGAAAGAACTGTGGGAGAAGAAACACAGGGGGAAAACATATGATCAATCACATAGTTCAATGGGGATATGACTAGAGTTTTGATTTTAAAAGATCACTCAATTGCAAATATGAATAACATGGAAGTAGGTTTTGAACAATGATACATGTATTATCAGTGTAATTGCTTGTCAGCTCCAGGAGCGGGGAGGGAATTGGGGAGGGAAAGAACCTGAATCATGAAATCATGGAAAAATATTCTAAATTTTTAAAAAAGGGACTTCAGAGGTCTGAATTTTACAAATGAGCAAAATGAGGCCCAGAGAGGTTTAAGTAAATGGGGTCTGGGATCCCTGAGTCAGTCAAGACTTCAGATTTATGGGGCCAGGTGACAGCACTTATAAGCCAAGGGTACTTATCAAGAAACCTGTCTCCCTCCAAGGAACAGCCAGCAGGGGAAATCCATTAGTTCCTACATGTGTGGAGTTACCCAGGCTACTTGTCCATCTTCTTAAGCCCTAGGGGAGGGGGCAGAAGGACCTTGATTTTTCTCTATAAAATCCTATCCCCCATTTCTCCTGGGGCTCTACTTTCACCAGCCCAGACCACATCTCCCTGCTAACAACAATAAAATCTTTGCTTTAAATGAACAGGAAAAAATTAAAATAGGTTTAATCCTTTTATTTTTTTCAATACATATTGAAAAAATTTTCAACAGTTGTTTTCTGACATTTTGCAATTCTAATTCTCTTTTCCTCCTTCTCCTCTCCCCTCCTGAGAAAAGAATCTCATACTGGTTATACTAGTGTTGTCATTCAGTACACATTTTGATATTCTCCATGTCATGAAAGAAGATATATAACACATGCAAAAAAAAAAAAACAAAAAACTCATGAAGGAAATAATGTGAAAAATGGTAAGCTTTCCTCTGTATTCAGATTTCATCAGTTCTTTCTATGACTGTGGATAGCATTTCTCATCATGAGTCCCTTGGTGTTTTGTATCCTTGCATTGCTGATAATAGTTTAGTTCTTCACAGTAGATCACTATAAAATATTTCTGTTATGGTATACAATGTTCTTCTGGTTCAGCTCACTTCACTTTCCCACAATTCACATAAGCCTTTTCAGATTGTCCTGAAATCATCCTGTTCATCATTCTTTATGGCACAATAGTATTCCATTGCAACATGCCACAATTTGTTCATCCATTTTCCAATTGATGGATGCCACTGAGTTTCCAGTTCTTTGCCACTAGAAGAAGAGCTGCTATAAATATTTTTGTATATATATATGTCCTTTTCCTTTTCCTTTGATTTCCTTAGGACATAGATCTAGTAGTGGTATTTATAGGTCAAAGTATAGTTTTATGGACCTTTGGCCATGGTTCCAGATTGCTTTGAAGAATGGTTTTATTACTTCACAGCTCCACCAACAGCGTATTAGTGTCCCAATTTTCTCATGTCTCCTCCAATATTTAGCATTTTCCTTTTTGGTCATATTAGCCAATTTGAGAGGTAGGAGGTAATATCTTAATTTGCATTTCTCCAATCAATAGCGATTTGGAGAATTATTCATATGACTATAGATAATTTTGATTTCTTCATTTGAGAAAAGCCTGTTCATATATTTGGCCAAATTTGTCAACTTGGGAATGACTTATATTCTAATATATTTGACTCAGTTTTTTATACATTTGACAAATAAGATCTTTGTTAGAACTGTTTACTATAAAATTTTCCCCAGTTTTTTCTTTGTCTTCTAATAATGGATGCATTGTTTGTTTTTTTTTGGTACAAAAATTCATTTTTTATTTAATATAATCAAAATTATTCATTTCACTTTTTGTAATTTTTTTCTATGTCCTTTTTGGTTATAAATTCTTCCATTATTTATAAGTCTGACAGGTATTTTATTCTCTATTTCCCTAATTTGTTTATGGTATCACCCTTTATTTCTAGATTGTTTACCCATTTTCACTTTATCTTGGTATATGGTATAGGGTGTGAGATGTTGTTCTATGTCTAATTTTTGCCACTTTTCCCAGTTTTCCAGTTTTTCCAGCAATTTTTGTCACTTTTTCCAGTTTTCCAGTTTTTCCAGAAATTACTTTCACAGAGTGAGTTATCATCCCAAAAGCTTGGATCTTTGAGTTCATCAAATACTGGTTTACTATGGTCACTTACTATTGTGTATTGATTATGTAATCAACTCTATGTATCCACTATATTTCTTAGCCACTTTATAATACAGGTTGAAATCTGGTCTCACTCATCTACCTGCATCTTTACAAAACTCTTAGCTCTCAATATACCTTCTTTGGTTGAAGTCACTAGTTTTATACAATTTGGCATGTAGTTCACATGATTTTGAGACATATTCTTTGATTTTTAATTTTTTATTTCAATTTAATATTAAAGCCTGCATTTTTGTTTTAATAATGATAATAGTAATAAAGTATAACAATTTCAATAATAATAATCACAATTTTAATAATAATAGAAATACATGTGCACACCAGAAGCATGTTAACTTTCATGGATAGGACAAATCCCTATGCTCCAAATACAGACTCCAAAATTTCCTTAAGGTTTCAAACAATACTGGATCCAGGCCATTATCACAGACAAAGTTGTAGCCCAATCTTCTGGACATGATGTTAATCCATAAAAACTTATGATAAATGTCAGCATCCCAAATATTTATAATCTCCAAGCTACCTAGGGGAAGGACAGCTTTCAAATTATAGACATTTAGCAGAGGAAATCAAGAGCTTACAGCGACAGAATGAGATACATATTTTTTCCATCATCCAGTATTCTTGTAGAAGAGTGCTGAGCCTACTTGTAGTAAATTTAGAAATGATGAGCTTATATTTGAAGATATTAATATTCAAAGCCTTTAATAAACTAAACCCATAGATTTTTCCATAGTTTTTAAAACTCAGGTGAGTTTCCAGGCTATTGGGACATATTTATTTCCATCTTTTCATGGATAAATTCCTTAACCTTTCATCATATTGACATAGTGTAAGATAGTCAATCTCCATTTTGGAAATTCTATAATTCCAGAAAAAATGCTTCTCAATATATCAATATATTGCTGGGAGTTCTCTCATGTCAGGTTCTTCCCAGAGCCATTTTTTGCCTTTGCTGAACTGAAAAAAAAGTTTCTAACTATACAAAAAAACCCAATGTAATTCATTGGTTTTCCTCCTTCATCTTACCAGCTCTGCACACTTCTTATGCAGATTTAGCGTATCAAATTATCAGTCTCTACCAATGAAGAGAGAGTCCATTGCAAGTGGTCCTCTGAACCAAGGATTACAATAATATTGATTGGAAGCTATTTTATTTTACTGTTTTTTCTTTCTATCAAATTTCATGTCCATGATACATTGCTATAGAGGAATGAAAAATTCTTCCAGCTACCCAGACCCTCTGAAGCTCTTTTCTTTTTCACTAAGGATAAATTAGGCTATTTTATCACAGTAGTTTTTAAATTTTTGATATTTTGTGTATATTTTCAACTGTACTTTTCATTGTATGCTGCTGTGACTAATCTTGTTTCATTGTGGACTTGAATGATTCCTGAAACATTTGATTTCCTCATAGCAACAGTTGCTGAAATATCAGTAAATGTGCTCTTTAAAAGCTACAACTTTTACATGTTTTCTTGAAGAAATATTAATTCTTTTAAAAATACACAGAATTAAAAACACAAGAAAAGAAAAAAGAATTGAAGTTTATGTATAGTGCAAAGCCTAGCACTTATCTGACAAAGAAGAAGAACCAGTTCTGCCAAAGGTCATATGTTGTGAGTCAGCCTAGTATTAGTACAAAGACATACAGATGACTATTGCTATCACAAAATGAAACCATATAAAATAATTACACTTCCTAACATGTAGCATTGTAGAACAGATCCTCAACATGCCCCCTGTTCACTCCAGGAAGTAAAACTGAAAATGTTCTAATCCCATATTCATGACTCTGCTCAGCCACTATGCTTTTGAAGATCCCATGGCCCAGATATCAAAGTAGAGACAATAAATTATAGCTTGCTCCCCACTAATTACCATCCAATAGTCCCCATAGAAGGGATCAGTTCTAATATATATCACAGATGGAACTTTTCTTATACAAAGAGAGAAAAACCATCTTTGGTAATACCAGTCCTCCAATATGGACTCAGATTTGGAGGCCTACAACATTCCATTTCTATCTCTAGTCCTCCTGTGGCTTTGGTCAGTTGTATATAGTTGTATATCCTTTAAGAAAATTCTTTAGGACATGTAAATTTTCTCTCCTATTTAGTGTAGATGCTGAGTTACCATATAATCATTCATTTGGAGAAGCCTTTTCTGATAATGTATGAACTCATAGATAGCCTTCCAATTAAAAAAAAAGCTTGAGTTAAAATATGCTTCTTCCTTTACTCCACACACCTGCATTGAGAAGGCAAGCAATTTGAAATAAGTTATACTTGTACAGACATGCAATATTTATTTCCTTATTAGTCATTTTGTGGGGGGAAAACATAGACCACTACCCTCCTCCACCCCCCAAAAAAAATCAACCAAGGAAAATAAAATTTAAAAAATGCTTCACTCTGCATTTAGATTCCATCAGGTTTTTCTCTGGAGGTGGATAGTATTCTCCATAATGAGTCCTTTAGAATTGTCTTAGATCATCATATTGCTAAAAATAATAGTTCACCATTATACAATATTGCTGTTACTCTGTACAACGTTCTCATTCTGCTCACTTCATTTTGCATCAATTCATGCAAATCTTTCTAGTTTTTTTCCTTTATTTTTTGTTTCATTTGGAAATTGAACTTTTAATTTGATTTCTAGAAAGAAAATCACTGAGTGAGAAATTGGTCCTTTTCTAGGACAGCAACATTTAAAAATTATTTGTTTGTTACATTAAAATGCCCAATTAACTCCTTCTTTCCATCTTCTCCCCTATTACAGAAGATATCATTTAAAAAATACACATACATATATATAAACTTTGTCTAGCATTTCTATTTTTATGTCCTTTCTTTGGAGGTGGACATATACAAGTCATTCTTCAAACAATACTTCTCTTATTGCATGTAATATTCTTTTGGTTCTGCTCATCTTATTCTTCATAATCTCATATAGCTATTTCCATGTTTTTCTAAAATTAACCTACTTATAATTTCTTAAAGTGAAATAATATTCTATCACATATGCCACATATGCCACAACTTATTTAGCCATTCCCCAATTGATGGTCATGCCTTCAATTTCTAGTCCATTGACACCACAAAAAGAGCTGCTATAAATATTTTGGAACATATAATTTCTTCTCCTTCTTTCTTATTTGATTACCACAGGAAATAAATTTAATAGTGATATTCTGGGTCAAAACATAAACACACATCTCTTTGAACATAATTCCAAGTTGTTCTCCAAAATAGTTGGAACAGTTCATAATTCCATCACAATATATTAGTGTACCTATTTTTCCATATCCCCTCCAACATTAGTCACTTTGCCCTTTTATCATCAATTATTCTTGTCAAACATTATTATTAATATCAAGTATCCTGCATATTATTTCTCATAGCCCAATAGAATTCCATCATAATCATGTACCATAACTTGTTCAGTCATTCCCCAGTTGATGGGTATCACTGCAATTTCTAATTCTTTACCACAGCAGAAAGAAGTGTTATACATATTTATGTACCTAAATGACTTTTTCCTTTTTAAAAAAATCATTTTGGGATACAGACCTAGTAGTGATATTTCTGGGTCAAAGTTTCATAGCCTTTTGTCAATAGTTCCAAATTGTTTCCAGAATGGCTGAACTAGTTCACTATTCTACCAATAGTATTTTAGTATCTCATTTTTTCTCACATTCTTTCCAATAATTGTCATTTTCCTTTTTTATTATATTAGCCAATCAGATAGGTGTGATGTGGTACCTCAGAGACAATTAGCATTTATTAAACATTTACCAAGTGTCAGGCATTATGTTAATTACTGGAGACACATATAAGAGGCAAAATGATCCTTGCCTATGTACAGAGTTTATTCTGGAAAAAAAAGAAAAGTTTTATTAAGATGAACTCAGAGGAAAATCTTGATGTAGAGAAAAGTCACATAATCATTAGAACTATTCCAAATAGAATGAGCTGCCATGGGAAGCAGTGAGCCTCTCACTCAAAGTAATCAAAAAGAAATTTGAAAGATTTACAGTCAGGTTCAGTTGGAATAATTGCTGAAGTTCTTTTTTCACTCAGGGTTCTTAGTTGCTTAAAATTTTAGTTCTATTTATTGAAGTTCATACTTTGCTAACATGTAGTCTTGAGGAAGTCACTTCATTCTCTTCACCTGTTTTCTCATCTATAAAGTGAAGGAATTTGATTTTATGACCTTTAAGGTAGATTCTGGCTCAAAATTCTCTAAACTCCTCTAATATACACCTAAATCTTTTCCTTTATGTCTTTTCTCTCTCTTTCTAGTGTCTCTCTCTCACTCAGTCTTCTCTTATTCTGCTGCCTGAGAATAATCCATCATTATACTATGTAGAGCTTTTGGTAGTATTTTGGCAAGCAATTTTGATTTCTACAGAAAAGAGAAAAACACAGTCTATTTTGACAGTCACCTTGGCACCCAGAAATGTTATCTATAATGCTAGTCTGCTTCAATTTCACAAAGACACCAGGGAACTGGACAGTTTCTGCCTTTCAACAGTCCAGACTCATTCCCTGAATAATACTCCCCTTTGTCTATTGATACAAAAAGGAATCAGTATTGTTTTTGAAAGGGATGCAAGGCATTTAGTTAAGTGAGGGTTAAGTACTAGAGCTGAAAGTTCATTCTGTGCCCCTAGGAGCTTTTGTTTAAAGCATTAGGAAAGGAGAAAGGGGAAATGAAGAGCACATATGTAGGTAGATTTGCCCTGCTTATAATTCTGATCAAATGGAAAATAGATTTTTTTTAACATTGCAAGTTAATTGGACTACAAAGCAATGAGACCATCAAGAAATGGAAAGGACCTTAAAGACCTTCTAATCCCCTGTCTTCCTCATGTTAAAGGTGAGACCCAAGAAAATTAAATGACTTTCCAAAGGTCTGTCAGCTAGTAAGAATCAGAAACGTTTTCTGATTCTAGACCTTCTACTAATTCCATTGTACCCTGCTGCTTCCTATAATTTGAATTCACACTTTGATATATAGTACTTATAAATGGCCTTACTCACTCCTTAGTCTCTTTCAGATGATACCTTTGGAATCTCACTGACCTTTGTTTTTCTTTCTTCTTGTTTTTCTAGTAGGAACATTTCTAATGTTTGATTATAATGATGGTGATGATGGTATCCCTTGACTACAACACTGGCTAGAATAATAATATTTAACATTAATGGTGGTATCCTGCCCCACCCTGAATTATTTTTACTGTATTATATGACCACTATATAATGGAAAGATCCTCATCATTTATATTGATATGATCTCAGAATTGTCAAAAATAATTAAAGAAAGAGCATTAACTTGTGAGCCAAGTGACCCAGCTAGGAATTACAGGCCCTCTACATATGACCTTGATCAAGTCCTTTGACATTCTAAAGCTGAAACAAGAGTAGCTAAATAGTGAAGAAAGTATCTTGTCAGTTTATTTATGACTGTAGCCTCTTTCATAAGGTCCAGGATAAAAGGCTTACCTCCCTGGTCCCACCAATTATAAATAAATGGTAGTTGGTTAGAATCTAAGAGCATGAACAAGATAGCTACCATGTACCATTCCATATGCATTTCTTTAAAAAAAAATAACTCACTTTCTGCTTTAGTAACACTCTAATACTAAAGGGCAAGGGATGGAAAATGGGGTTGAGTAGCTTGTTCATAATCACAAAGTATCTGAGGTCAGATTTGAATTCAGGACCTCCTAATTCCAGGCCTGGCACTCTATCCACTAAGCCACCTAACTGCTCCTCCACATGCATTTCTGACCCAGCCTACTAACCTATTATTGTTCTGAATGTGGTAACTGGAGAAGCTCAAACATTCAGCATTGGTGTGAAAGTTTTTTTTTTTTTTATGATTTCTTCTTTTTTTTTTTTAACATTTATTAATAATCATTTTTAACATGGTTACATGATTCATGCTCCTATTTTCCCCTTCACCCCCCACACTCCCCCCACCCATGGCCGACGCACTTTTCCACTGGTTTTGTCATGTGTCCTTAATCAAGACCAATTTCCCAATTGTTGGTGGTTGCATTGGTGTGGTAGTTTCGAGTCCACACCCTCAATCATGTCCGCCCCGACCCATGCGTTCAAGCAGTTGCTTTTCTTATATGTTTCCTCTCCTGCAGTCCTTCCTCTGAATGTGGGTAGCATCTTTACCATAAATCCCTCAGAATTGTCCTGGGTCATTGCATTGCTGCTGGTACAGAAGCCCATTACATTCAATTTTACCACAGTATATCAGTCTCTGTGTACAATGTTCTTTTGGCTCTGCTCCTTTCGCTCTGCATCAGATCCCGGAGGTCTCTCCAGTTCGCCTGGAACTCCTCCAGTTTATTATTCCTTTTAGCACAATAGTATTCCATCACCCGCATATACCACAGT
>NC_058135.1:5132045-5155701 GCF_016433145.1 Gracilinanus agilis | reverse complement strand
TTTCTGATATGGGATTATTTAGGTATTCTATTTCTTCTGCTGTTAATCTAGGCAGTTTATATTTTTGTAAATATTCATCCATATCTCCTAAATTGTTATATTTGTTGCCATATAATTGGGCGAAATAGTTCTTAATGATTGCCTTAATTTCCCCTTCATTAGAGGTGAGGTCTCCCTTTTCATCTCTTATACTGTCAATTTGGTTTTCTTCTTTCCTTTTTCTTATTAGATTGACTAGTACTTTGTCTATTTTATCTGTTTTTTCAAAGTACCAGCTTCTAGTCTTATTTATTAATTCAATAGTTCTTTTACTTTCGATTTTATTAATTTCTCCCTTAATTTTTAGTATTTCTAATTTAGTTTTCATCTGGGGGTTTTTTATTTGTTCGCTTTCTAATTTTTTGAGTTGCATGCCCAATTCGTTAATCTCTGCCCTCCTTAATTTGTTAATATATGCACTCAAGGATATAAATTTCCCCCTGAGTACTGCCTTGGCTGCATCCCACAGAGTTTGGTAGGATGTCTCATCATTGTCATTCTCTTCAATGAAATTGTTGATTGTTTCTATGATTTCTTCTTTGACAATTTGGTTTTGAAGAATCATATTGTTTAATTTCCAATTGGTTTTTGACTTGCCTGTCCAGGTGCCCTTACTGATTATTATTTTTATCGCATTATGATCTGAGAAGGTTACATTTATTATATCTGCTCTTTTGCATTTGTTTGCCATGATTCTATGCCCTATTACATGGTCAATCTTTGTAAATGTACCATGTGCAGCTGAAAAGAAGGTGTATTCCTTTTTGTCCCTATTTATTTTTCTCCACATATCAATTAGATCTAATTTTTCTAGGACTTCATTCATCTCTCTTACCTCTTTCTTATTTATTTTTTGGTTTGATTTATCTAGATCTGAAAGAGGAATATTTAGATCTCCCACTATTATGGTTTTACTATCTATTTCCTTCTTGAGCTCTGCCAGTTTCTCCTTTAAGAATTTGGATGCTATACCACTTGGTGCATATATATTGAGCAGTGTTATTTCCTCATTGTTTATACTGCCTTTAATCAGGATGTAATGACCTTCCCTGTCTTTTTTAATCATACCTATTTTTACTTTGGCTTTGTCAGAGATCATGATAGCCACTCCTGCCTTCTTTTTCTCATTTGATGCCCAAAAGATTTTGCTCATACCCTTAACCTTGAACTTGTGTGTGTCTACCCGCCTCATATGTGTTTCTTGTAGACAACCTATGGTAGGATTTTGGTTTCTGAACCACTCTGCTATTTGCTTCCGTTTTATGAGTGAGTTCATCCCGTTCACATTCAGAGTTATAATTGTTAGTTGTGTATTCACTGACATTTTTTGTATCCTCCCCTAGACCCACTCCTTCTTATTGCACTATTTTCTTTCACACCAGTGGTTTGCTTTCAGCCAGTATCCCTTATCCCCTCCCTTGATTGACTTCCCTTTCTGTCCCCTCCCTTGTTGTTCCCTTATTTTTGTTTTTTTTTTTAAAGACCGAATGAATTCCCTCCCCCTTCTTCTTCCCTCCCTTTTTGGCCTCCCCACTCCCCTGCTCCCTTTGGTTTATCCCTTCTGACTTTCTCAGTAGGGTTAGATGGAGTTTTTTATCCAGATGGATAATAAAGCTACTCTTCCTTCTCCGGGTTGATTATACTGAGAGTAAGGTTTGATTATTACCTCTTAATGCTCTCTTCCTCTCCTTCTTATGGTAGTATTTATCCCCTCCCCTTCCCATGCCCTCTTTGTGTGTAATAGAATATCTTATTTTTCTTATTTACTCGGATTTTTCTTGGTGTCCCCTACTCTTCCTCCCCTCTTTCCCACCCCCCATGTCATCTTAGACCATGGTCTGAAAGTTTTGATTCAATTGTTGTGAATAAACACCAGATTCTTCCATAGAAGCTTATAGAAAAGTATCACTGCTGGAACATTTAGACAAATCTCTCCTTTTCATTGACCCTAAGAACAGAAGCACATTCACCTTAAGCAATGTCTGTCTTACTCCTCCAGCCTTGCGTGACATATTTGCTCCATTTTCTAAGCTAGTTAAAAATCTCACATGCCAGTTAGTCTCATGACTCACCATGGTATGGAAGGCATCTCTCCTTGTTCAGATGGCTATTCTGCTTCTGATCTTGTTACTCCATATTTAGATTCCCCTCATACTTCTAAGCCCAGAAAATATAACTACGGCTTCTATCTTGCAATACTTAAGCACCCCTTTTATGTTATCTGAAAGAGTCCATAAGGGCATACGTAAGATGTTTTCAAATACAAAGAGAAAATAGTTCTAATTCCTCTAGCTTACAAAACACATTCTTCACAGCAAACCCATGGAGTATATTTAGGTTATTCCCATTTTACAAAAAAGGAAATTGATGCTCAGACATGTCAGTTGGTTTGACCAAGATCATGTAAGTAGAATGGGTATTGATATTCAAACCCAGATATATCTTGTCCCTAATTCCAATACTATTTCTACCTTATACATCTACCTCTTAAACATATAGTTTTAAGAGATATAAGTAGACATTTTCTTAATTGAAAAGCAGAGTCGGGACATAGATTGAGCATTGTACTTGGAATCAGAAGACCTGAGTGGAATCTTTCTCCTAACATTTACTATCTGTGTGACTCTGGGCAAATCATTCTACCTTTTGTGAGCTCCAGTTTACCTATGTACAAAATTGGTATAATGATACCTATAATATAATAGTTACCACATAGGATTATTTTGAGAATCAAATCAGATAATGCCTATAAGGTATTTTGGATAAAGGAGAGGATCTGTGACTGAACTGGTAGAGGGAACTTTGGAATGAGGAAATTCCCTCTACCTATGCAGATCAACATCTTCTTGGAAACATATAATCTTATGGAATTGCCTGGAGAATTGAGAAGTTATATGGTTTGCTAAGGGTCACCCAACTGCTATGCGTAGGAATTGGACTGAATCCAAGTCTTTCTGGCTCTAAGCCTGGCTTCCTATCCACTATGCCATACCTCTTTGTATTTTAAAGTGCCATATGTCAGTCGTTATTATTAGTTTTTCTTAAAGTGGCAAATGTTTAGATTCATATAAACACATTAGAAACTAACTAGAATAGAGAAGCCTCATGTTCCCTTCAGATGTAAATTCTGTTTATTGAATGTGTGTTAAAATAACCCTCATTTCCTATGATTTCTATGACTATCACTTACTGTATTTTGTTTGACTTTCTTCTAGAAGCTTCTACCTGGTTTACCCACCATCTACTATTTAAAAAAACAAAACAGGATCTGTTCATAATATATCCCTTATTATTTGGACTATGTAATGTAGGGGGTTTTGTTCCCCAAGGAAAAGTGAGATAAGCAAAATTCTCTGGAGTAAGCTACTCCAAGATAGCATCAGTAAGAAGCAAGGTTTTCCAAGTATTATTCAGTTACTTGCTTTGAATACTTTGGAGACCAGCCACTGCTTTGTTGTCTCAATATTTCTGAGAAAGTGGCTATTGAAGGAAGTAGTACTCATAGGTTTGTTGAGAAGCATTTGCTGTCAGTGGCCTAGGGGAGCTTGCAGAGCTTGTTAGACTGGCTTGGCTTGATGCTAAGGGAAAACCCTGAGCACAACATTCACCATGAACTAAAAAGCCTTCCATTTAAAAGGACTGATAATCATGGATACAGAATGAATTCCTCAGCGGAGAGAGATACACTTAATGCAAGGATGCTGGAATGAATCTAAAATCATTGATATTTTTGTTTAGTCATCAATGCAGGTATTCAGTTGGATCTCTTCTCCCATGGTGGAGAAAGATTTTTATTCACTGTGTTCAGTGAGGGGAAAACACATATTCAGAATACCATAGAAATCCACTCTCAGTGTAAGAAAGGTAAAGATCGGATGTGGACTTGTACTTTCCTTAGTTTCATTTGAATTATCTAATAGAGATTTAAAACACATATCTCTATTGCAGATGCTCAAAAAGAAGAACATTGCCTAACATCAAATAGGTAGAAAGTGATTTATAATAATAATTATTGTCATCATTATTATACAAGCTAGAATAATATGTATAGAATGTGTATACACATGGGTTTGTATATATGTATACACACACACATATATATATATATATATATAACTAGATATATAATATATAAATATGTAAAGCTAGAATGCTTTAAGGTTTTAAGCACTTTACATATTTTCTCATTTGATATTCATATCAACCTTGAGGTAGGGACTATCATTATTCTCATTTTCTGATAAAGAATCTGAGACTGAGAGATTAAATGACTTGGCTTGGTGTAGTAGTACGAATAATCTCCAATTGCAGGATATTGGCTAGTGTTTTTTCTTAAACTTTATTGAAATTATTCTTGAGATTTAATTGACTCCAGCCTTTCTGGGAAGAATTGTGGAATTATGACTCTAAAGTCATTAAGCTATTATTTTGATCTAGCTGTACCATCACTACATTATAACCAAAGAGATCAAAGAAAAAAGGGAAAGGATCTATATAATATGCACAAACACATTTTTAGCATCTCTTTCCTATATTTCTAAAATTCTAAATTCAAATTTAACAGGAAAGCTAATTCACAAAGGAGACTAAAGATCAGATCACTAATGTGATTTCCTGGCAACCTAAGTACAAAAAATCCCTGAGAAGTTCCAACTGAAACATGAAATTTGACCAAAGGACCATCATGATTAGCACAAAGGCAGAAAAGCTGTCTTTAAGGATATGAAGGGCTATCATGAAAGAAAGGAGTAAAATTTTCTCTGTTTGGCCTCAAAGGACAGAAGTATAAAACACAGGTTGAAGTTATGTGAGGAAGGCTTAGATTCAATACAGACAATGGAATCAATACTGAAACCTCAACAGAAAATCTTTTCCCTCCTCTGAATGTCCATCCTCTGCTATGGCTAAAAAAACTTCCTTTTGCTTATTGTCAGATTGACAAAAGAGTATCTCATTTTATTCCAGTCTCGAATTCAGTCTGACCTGATCAGTCCTGGATTATTATACCAGGTCACATAGCTAGTTGTATGTCTGAAGCAGCATTCAAACTCATGTCTTCCTGACTCTATTCCAATGCCTTATCCATATGCAACCTTACTATGTCTCAGAGACATCCATTCTTCCAATATAATAGCCACCATATCAGCAGAATTAGCCTTTATTCCTTAGGAATGGTGGCTATGCCTAGTTGAGAGATGGAAACAAAGAACTCCTCTTCATTAAAGCATTGCATCATCCCCTGGGACTGCTAGAACCAAAGAGAGCTGGAGGCAGTGCAGTATAGTGGAAAAAAGAGTTGTTATAGACTCATTTGAACTGAGTTTGAAAACTGATTCTGTTACTTAATACTTCTTTGAAATTTTTTAAGACAGTCAACTTCTTGTAGGCTCAGCTTTCTCAGCTTTAAAATGAAATTTGGACTAGATAATTTCTTACTTTTTAAATTAAAAAATATTAATGTTATGTATTTTGAATTCTAATTTGCTCCCTCACCCTAGCCCATCCCCCTAACCAATGAGAAGGAAATCAATATGACATCAATTATATACATGAAATAATGTGAAACATATTTCCATATTACTCATGTTGCAAAAATAGCAAGACAAAATAAAATTAAAGTAATTTACCTCAATTTGTATCCAGAGTTCATTAGCACTCTCCCTGGTGATAGCATTTTTCATTATGATTCCTTACGAATTTTCTTGGATCATTGCCTTGATAAGAGTAGCTGAGTATCTCCAGCTAATTATCATTAAATATTGCTGCTATTATGGGGCAAAAGGTATGCACGATTTTGTAGCTTTTTAGCCATAGTTCAGTTTCAAATCATTCTCCAGAATGCTTAGACCAGTTCACACTTCCACAATTAGTATATCAATTTTCTACTTCCTCTACAACATCTGTAACCTTCCTTTTCTGTCATGTTAGCCAATTTGATTGCTGTTCATCCTTTGTTTTGAAAGAAGGCCAATAACATCACAGGTTGATGTCTTGACTTGAATATTATTGGGATTTTAAGTGAGGCAGAGTTGCATGAGGTCATCAGACTCACTCTTTCTTCAAGAGACATTGAAAACTACAGGCAAAACAAAACTCAAGATGATTGGAAATGTTAGGATATAGTGGATAGCCTTGGCATCTTTGATGTCTGACCAAGCTCTAAGTTCTCCATAGTGCCTGTACGAGTTGCCTTCATGGTCATTGGAACAAATTATTCTTATCAGCCTATTCTACTGGTGGGAGTCTTTACATGCTTAAGGTAGGCATCCCCCTAACTCATCAACAAGTTTGAGGCCTGCCATTTGCCCTCAATCTGGTTTAGCCTTTCTGCTGAGATAGTTTTACTGAGGGGCTGCTGTGTATGCTACAGCTTCTGGGAGTCACAAGTGAGATTTGAGAGACACATAGACACCAAAGGTTAATAAGAAGCCCTGAAAAGGACTTGGGAAGTCCCCATACCAAAGATGCTAGTCCTCCCTGAATCTCTCATTCACTATAACCAATCTGGCAGATTTGAAATTGGACCCTAGAAGTGTATTTATTTGCATTTGTCTAATAATGGTGACAGAATATTTGTATATGATTAGAGATAGAATAGATTCAATTTTTTGTCTGGAAACTGCTTATTTAATCCTTTAATCATTTATCAATTGGGAGTTAGCACTTGTTTTTATAAATTTGAGCCAGTTCATTAGATCTGCAGATCTGTATTAGATCATCAGATCTGCATATGGGCAATGCAACAAGACTCTTGTATCCAGAGTCAGCAAAGAAACCCATTTAACCTACTTCTGAGCAGTTGTCTGATCCCTGCTCCCCATTACTATCTCTGTCTGAGAGCTAAACAAACTTTTGCTGCTGCTTCAGCTGCACACAAAGCCTGTGGTACCAATGGAGTATACTGCCCCGGTACACTGCTCTCTGCTCAACCTCCACCAAGTACCAGTTTTCTAAGATGTTTTGAGCTGAAAATTTTGGGCTGAAAACCTATCTTTTTGTGGGTTATGATGCTCCAGAATTTGTTCTGAGGTGTTATATCATAGATTTTTGGGAGGATAATTTGGTAGAGATCAGGTAGGCCCATGTACCTTCACCATCTTGGTTCCTTCCACTACTACAGTTTTACTATTTCCTCCTTTAATTCATTTATCTTTTCCTTGAATAACTTGGATGATATGCCATTTTGTACATATATGTTTCATATGTTTGTATTACTTCATTGTCTATGATACCTTTTAGCAAAATGTAATTGCCTTGCTTATTTCTTTTAATTAAGTCTGTTTTTGCTTTTACTTTGTTCAAAATGATAAACAGCCAGAGAAGTATCCCAACCTTTATTGATATTAAAGACTCTTTTCATTTCTCATTCTAGAAGAATTTATTTAATGATGATTCAGAGAGAACTGGATTTCTTGTGATTAAAAGTTCTTGACATAAAATTTGTATCTTAAAGATAAAATCCTTGAAAAACAAGAATTCTTATTACTAGAATAGAAAATGCAATTAAAGTAAAGAATAATAGAAAAATGAGATGGTATGATCATATGGTAAGATCTAAGGTATAGCTTTCAGAAACTTGTGTATATCACTGGTTTCCTTGGTTTATCAAGAGAGAGCAAAGAAGACTCTTGGCAGGATGGGTAGAACTACTGTGTTGCAGTGATGTGAAGACAGGGTAAAGATCACATAGGATATGCAGGCATGGATGAGCTCTAATCTATGTCATTTAAGGATGTTTCTTTATCTGTGAGATTTCAGATATATTCAACTTTCTCTACTCCCTTCTCCCTCATGTGTAACCTCACACACACACACACACACACACACACACACACACACACAAGCACACACACTTTCAGGGAGGGGGAAAATAATAATGCTAGATGATCATAAAATGTTCGATCTAGGAGAAACTTAGAAGCCATCTAGTCTAACTATTTTATTTCATAGATGAGGGATGTGAGGAGTGAAATTATTCATCCAAAATTACAGAAATACCAAGTCATAATTAGAAGAGACTAAACAAATAAATAAGATACTTTATGGTTTTCATTCTTAGATGAAAATAGGATCTGTGTAAAATATAAGGGAGAGAAAAAACTACATTTAATTCATAGGTAGATAATGAGTGAGATGGTTTCAAAATAGGCTGAATGATTGTTCACAATATGATCATTAATAATGATGATGATAATAATAATAATTTTACTTTAAGGTTTACAAAGCTCTTTATAAATGTTATCTCATTTTATTCCCACAACAATCCTGAGGGTTAGGTATCATTATTATTCTCATTTTAAAGAAAAGAAAATTGAGGCAGTGGAGGTTAATTTATTACCCCAGATTTACACAACTATGAAGTATCTGAGGCAAGATTTGAACTTGGATCTTCTTGACTCCAAGTCCATTTCTGTAGGCAATGAATCATTTAGCTGTTTCCTTATTGGTTTTCTGTCAACTTGGAGTGACTCTCCTCTGATATGACCCAAGGATCTATCCTAAGCTCTGTGTTATTTAACACTTTTGGTAAACAAATTGACCAAAGATAATATAGTTGTCATAGCTAAAGACAGTGAGCGCATTGTATCGCAGTCAGGATCCCAAGGAGATATCAACAGGTTCAAGTGGTTACCTGAAGGAAGTCAGAGGAAATGTAATAACAGTGATAAAATACTATTCTGTGTTTGGATTCATAAAGTCAACTTTATGAAAAGTCATATTGTACATGTGAAGGAAGGGAAAAGAGGTCAAGGATTCTTCATAGACTACAAGCTCAGTATTGGTTAACCATGTCACAAAGAAATAAAAATAACATTTAAAAATAGGAATCTAAGACTCCAATAAGAACCTAGAGGTGGTATTTCAGCTGTGTTCTGCCTTGTTCAGAATATACCTGGAGAATTGTATTCATTTATGGGCATCACATTTCATAAGACATTGACAAGCTGAAGCATGTCCAGAAGAGGGTAACCAGAAGAGTAAGGGGAATTAAAACATTAGAGATGTTTATTAGCCTGGAAAAGAGAAGATATGTAATATTAAACATGCAAAGAACTAAAGGATCATTGGAAAAGGGGTGAGAGGATAAAACTAGAAGTAGTGATCAAGCCCTTATTGATTACCTCCAATGTTTTGTGTCTATATTGTCTTTGTACATAGTTTTTTGCCTACCCATAAGATAATATGCTTGAGAGCAGTGATTGTTTTTTGACTTTTCTTTGTACTTAACTCAGTGTCTGACACATAGTAGGTACTGAACAAATGTATATAGATAATGTAGAAGTTAGAGGAGAATTTAGGTTTCATGTCAGGAAAATATTCCTAACAATCTTAAAGTTAAATGTAGACTATCTTGGTAGTGAATTTGCCCCTCATTGATGATCTTCAAATAAAGACGGAATGATTGTTTACCAATTGGTTTTTGAGTGATTTTTGCTTAGGTATGGGCTGAATTAGAGCTATGGTTCTCAGAATTTTGGTCTAAATCAAGGCACCCTTTAAAAATTACTTAGGGTCTCTCCTAAAAACACCTTTGTTTATGAGGTTTACATAGTTGAATATTTAGCATATTAGAAATGAAAGCATCTTAGAATAGTTATGAAAATAGTTTTGACTTGTAGGACTTCTAAAAGGGTCTTAGGGACTCCATAAGGATCATTGGAACAAAAACTTTAAGAATTGCTGTTCTATATGATATACCGAGCCCTCTATGGTTACATTTAGCTCCGAGGTTGTGAGATTTAGTTTTTATGTACAAGGAACTGTATAATCATAACACCTCTAATCAAGATGTTGATCAGTTGTCATTTCTGCATCATGTCTAAAACCACAAAATTATTTGGAGAAACATGTTCCTTAGAGATTTAGTAGAGCAGATGGAAGAAAAAGTAAAATATATCAGACTTAGATTCCCATGAGCAGCACATGCTAATAGTCATAGAGCCTGTCCATGAGAAAATTAGAGGAGAAAATGGACTTGAGTCCTATTTTGAATTTGTAAGACTTACAAAAGGATGACCTAGATCAATATGTGTATTTATTCTGAAGACCCTTGGTCCAATTTGTCCTTAAAAAAATCTATAGTTATTGAAGAAAGGAACACAAGTTTTACTTATCCTTGTCGTGGAAAGATGAAAGACTTCAGTACTGATGGGAACCACCATTACAGTACCTTTAGGTATGTTAATAACTCAGGATACAGTCATTCTCAATATATGTTTACAGTTTATATTGAGTCATGGTGGCGTTATAGTTTTCATTTCAAATTGTAAAGTGGTATGGAAACTGAAGGAATTATTATCAGAAGAAAATATTGCATGAGAGACACCCATTAATTACTGTACTTTCAAAGGTTGCTAGTCCAATATTGGACAGTTAGCTAACAGAGAGGAAATGTAGCTAAAAGTTTTTTGGGGGACAGACTTTGGGTGGCTTATTTTTAAAACTTAAATGATTTTAATGCTAATGCCATCAGTATGCAAAGGAGATATTTGCATCTTGTTTACAGTCTGGCTAAAAAAGAAAAAAGACAGATGGACAGAATAGGAGGCTTGTTAACCTCACACAGCTAAATGTATGTTGGTATTTTGGGCTTCTCTGCTTCAAATATGTGTGTACAAGAAATGGGGATATAAAAGATTCAGAAAAGTAGCAGCGGGTGGGGAGGGGGGAAGAGATCACACATTTATTCATAGCTTTGTCACTCAGATTCCTCTGATTCTTTTCAGTAATATAAAAAGGAAAAAGCATGCCCCATCCATTTCAGCAAGACTAACAAATGCTTCACTTTTGCATCAGCAAGGAACAGAACTGAGAGCAAAACAATGACCCTCAATGTCTCCAAGGAGCCTTCCTCATTGCTCATTCAACAGGCAGCAAATATCTTTGCCACAAGTCACTTGGGAATTTAAAGAGAGAGAATGGGTTCATTTACTGCCTGAATGAATTCCCTTGTGATCTCTGACACTAGGCATAATAGAGGTAGACCAAAGTTAGAAGCTAACAAGTATGAGTATTTATATTCGCAGCATCAGAAAGCACAGTAGGACTTCATATATATGGCTTTCTGATTCCCCAACCTATCAATTTTTACTTTCCCTGGAAGAGAGAAGACAGGAGTCCAAAAGGAAAGGAATTAATGGGTCATAACTCTCAGAAGGTGTTGCTGCTATTGAGTTTCTTTTGTTTATTTATTTTGACAAGGAGATAGTTGGGAAAAGTTATAGGCCAGCAAAAATAATAGAGAGGTATAATGAATAATACCTTACAAATTTTCAAATTATACTAACCATTTATTCATTATTGCATTGATTTAACAAATATTTAATGACAAGAACTCACTATAGCTTGGACAAGAGGCATCTTTCCTTCACTTGGTTATTCTAGGGAAGATGACTGACTAAACCCTTGGCTCATTATTCATCTAATGTAGAAGGCTTTGTAGTATTCCAGGGTACGCTGTAATCAGCACAAGGACATTTGTAAATGGAAACATATGGAGTACCTAATCTAAGTAACTCTTCCATTTAAATTCTGTTAGAATTTGTTATTAAAATTGAAAAAATTAAAAAAAAAAGAAATGTTAAAAAAAAAAAGATTGACCCGAGTCAATAAATTCCTAACCCACTGAGAAGCTACAAATGAAATATTTTAACCTGATTTTGAGTACATTACTTTAAGACTGTACCATATCACCCTTGTATTTAAAGCAAGGGAAGAGAGAAAAGGGAATTTCCCTTTCTGAAATCTATCTTGTCCTTGCCCCATTTCAGTAGCAATTCCAACCTTATATATCAAGAATAATGCAGTGAAAATATGTGTTTGTTGAAGTGAGCCTGAGTCAAGACTTCATGTTCATAGATCCCTCTTTCTATTTGTTTTTATTTGATTTTTCTAAACAAAAGTGATCTCAACAAGTGAATAGTTCTTATTAGTGAGATTGTGGGTGTAGAGAGGTTAGAAGTTGGTGGGAAAGAACCAGCTACCTTGAAGTTGCTCCTTGCAACTATTGTAGGAAAACTTATAGAAGAAGATTTAGGAATTTGGCCAGGCAGGCTGGCAAGAGCTAAAGTTCCAACCTGGAACACAGCAAGCGGCTGAACACAGTGGACTCTCTCTAAGGGCAGTTGGGGTTTTGAAGGAGTTGGGGAACCACTGACCTGAGAGCCTATGGATTTTGGGTATCTCTGAGCAACATCTGGAACATCTCAACTAGCAGGATCAAGGAGTGCAGGTTGAGAATACTGTGTTGTTTGGTGGACAAGCAAGATAAATCTCCCTGACTTCTCTGAAGTATTATTTGGCTGGAACCTGTGCTTTTGGAATATACTTGGACTAATACATTTTGAGGTACTGATCAAGACTATCAGACCATCTACGTGAGATCCCATTAGCTCCTTGTGTCTTGGCAGCCTACATAGTATAGTGTAGGGATTTCTCAAACCTTTAACCCTGAATTGATCCCATAGTGTTTTAGAGTAGTGTGACCTCTCCACTCTTTTAATCTTAAATTAACTATTTAAAAAGTGGTTTTTATTCCTATTGTGTTTTTCCCTGTAGAAGTAAGGTATCCCTGGTTGTTTTAGTCTAAGTGGCAGTTAGACCCCAACTGTCAGTCACTCACATTGTCACAGCCCTTTTGTATTTGGTTAAGATAGTTATACATCTACATCCTTCATTCTTCCTTCATCTCTTTCTCCCCAGAACCCCTGTGTGTGTGTATTAGTGTTTATCACATCACAATTACTGTGCTTTTCAGAGAGGAGACCTGACAGTATCTTCTAGAACAGTAACAGACCAAAGAGTCATGCCTACCTGGCTAGGAAATCTAAATCGTGTGAAATGGACATACTGGTTTGAGGTGAAAGAAGTCCTATAAAGTATCCTTATCTTTCAGAAAAAAATCTACAATGATTCTGCTGAGGCTTTTTTTCTATTTTAGGCGTTTATTAATGTGTACTTAGGAGTCTTTTGTGTTTTAAATAGTCCTATCCTATTTTTTTGTTGGTGTTGTTCAGTCATTTCAGTCTTGTCCACCTCTTCATGACCACATTTGGGATTTTCTTGGCAAAGAAACTGCAATGATTTGCTATTTCCTTCTCTAGTTCATTTACAGATGAAGAATTTAGGGAAACAGGACAAAGTGACTTGCCCAGAGTCAACAACTAGTAAGTCTCTGAGGCCAGATTTGAATTCAGGAAACTAATTTTATCCATTGCATCACCTAGCTACCTATCTTATACATGATGCCTTTTTTGTACATTGAGTACTTTTTTGAGGAGAGAGTCTATATTAATTCTTTTCAGGAAGACCTTAGAAATGAGCAATAACTAAGCTAAGTTTTAATCTTAGAGGCAAGGATGTTTCTTATATCTCTTCCCTTTGAGACTAAACAATTCCCAGAATATAAGCTCCATGGAAGTATAGCGTTTGAGCATCTATAAACTTGAGTCCTCTATGATACCAAGTAAAGTGGAAAGGGAAACTCCAGGCCTACATCAGCTGGAAGACCATTCAAGGTAAACAATTCAGATTGCTTCATTAAACTGTAAGTCTGAGCATCAAGGAAGTGTGATTTTATTTCCTCTCTAAAAATGAATAGGTCAGTTTGCCTAACCTCCCTGAGAAAATTCTCTTTTGGCAGTCTCATTCACCTCTGGAAAATGGAACACTTGTGGATCACACATTCACCCAAAATAGATGTGTCATGAAGAATGAGAAAAGTTTTGCCAAGCTTAGCACACACTTTTAAACCAAATTAAGAATCTGCTGCATTCCGTTTTCATTTTTTTTTTTTTGCTATTTCAAAGAAAAGAGGCCATTACAGAATTCTGAAGATTCCATTAGTCTCCATTGAAATGTCTGGATCTTCTTTCATCCCACTACAACCAGATTAATCACTATTGATTGAGTACAAAGGATGTAGAAGAGACAGTTTGTCTTATTTTCATCTGTTAATGTTTATTAAGCAAAAATCATATACATTTGGGAAAATAGAGTTTGCTGATAGAGATATGTGATTGTCTTCTCATTTTTTCAAAATACAATCACCTTGCAACCATTTTGTAATCATTTTCATTTCTAATACATGGTAAAATATGGGAACGCCACCTTCTCAAGAATAATTGAGATTGTAGATGACTTAAAGTACAATGGAGGGAGGAGCTAAGGAGCTTGATGGAGAGAGCCAGACCTAGAGGTGGAAGGTCCTGCGTTTACTTTCTTGTTGTGTGACCCTAAGCAAGTCACTTAACCCCAATTGCCTAGCCCTTACCACTCTTCTGTCTTAGAATCAATATGCAATATTAATTCTAAGATAGAAGGTAAGGTTTTTCTTAAGTGCAATGAAGAAATATGAAAAAGCTTTTAGCAACTTACTATGGAGGACATGCCCAATAAAAGTGGCATAAAAGTTTGTATCAAGTACCTATATAATCCCCAGAAGAGATGGTCCATCTAATCACCAGAATGAGCCATAAAAACAGGAAAGTTTGAATTTTATATGGGTACTCTGAAATCTTTGAAATCTTGGAGACATTTGACCAGTCCATTGGCAGATCTTCTACAAAAGTGCAGTAGTTAGGTCTATGGGGGAAGGCAATCTTTGGAACCCGCACAGATATTCTCTGCCTTTTCCCTGGGAAAGTTTTGATTGAACCTACCTCCAGGCATGATGATTCAGGGGGATATACTAAATATCCCTACTAAAAAAAATACTAAATTTTATAACTAGCTGGGGAGGGAGAACTGATGATTCAGGGATTGCTGAGTCAGAACTCAATATGTTTTCAAAATAAGTGCCATACCAGTCTTTCACTTTCCTGCCTTTATAACTATGAGGAATAAGGGCTTCAAATTTTCTTTGAGGGCGAGGTAGAGAAAAGGGCAATGCCAAATTGTTGGCCTCCCAGCCATGTTGGTCATAATCATATAGCTATCTGTGTCTGTTTAAACCCTGCCCTCCCCCCCTCCAATTTTAAATAAGACAGACATTATGTGCTGGTTATTTGTAGGCAAACCTGTGAATCCAAGAAATACAGAGAAGTTGTTAAGGAGAGGTCCCATCAGTGGTCAGAAGTGATGGTAACAATAATTATAGTGCCCATAGAAGTAATATTCACCACTGGCAATTGAAGTGCTTGCATGGGTGTCCGAGAGGACTAGTTTGTGCCAGTGAAACAATAGTCATTCATAAAAGATAGTCTTGGGGAGATGATCTCATGGCAGAAGAAGTGCCAGGTATAGCTCCTTGGACCCATGCAGAAAGCTGCACCTAACACAAAATTATGAAGACTCTACAAAGACTAAAAAGGCCTTTTACTGAAGGATTTATGCATTGCTCCTTTTCTGCATGTGTTCTCTACACATGTATACCTCTACCATTGTACACTAAGCTCAATATTACTCTTTCCATAACTATTCTATGTATTTGTGAGTAAGTACATGCCAAGTTTGGGAGATAATGTTTGGTGCCAAATGTTCTTGCTATACTATCTGAGTAAATAACTTTTGTGCAAAAGTTAATTGAGCATTACTTTTTGTGGTGACACAGAACTAGAAACAAATATGCTCTGATTCGTGAAAGGCTAAACAAATTGTAGTAAATAAATATATTGGAATATTGCTGTACTTACTATAAGAAGTTACAAACATGAATATAGAGAAGCATGGGAAAACATTGATTAATATAAAATAAAGGAGAACTAGGCAAAATATACAATGATAAAATATATGATGTAAAAGAAAAGAATAACCATCACAAAACCACTGAAAATGAAATGCTAGAGAATGATCAAGAAAAAGCTTAATTCCAAAGAAAATGTATTAGTGGACCTACTTTTTTGTGAGGAAAGTCTTCCTTCCGATGTCTGGTGCTAGGAGTCTCACCAGTCTCACCAGGCACTCTTATGTAGTTTTACATTCATAGTTAACTTTGACAAATTCTTATATAACTGTAGTTCAGATCAGTCTTATGGGATTTGTAGTTTTTCTTAATTCAGGAAGAGATGGGATCTATCCAGTTTGGAAACATGATAAATTTCATAATATCAATTTGAGTCCCAGTTACATTTAAAAATAATAGATAAGAGAACAGAAAGAACATAAAATGAATAAAAGATTAATATTTAGTAAAGAATAGAAAAAAACATATTGTCAAGTAGAAATAATATGCAATTAGATGTTAGAATGGATAGAATTGTGTTCAGGGAGACCTGCATTCTAATCTTGCCTCATGAAATACTAGCTGGGCAAGTCATTTCACTTCCATGAGCCTCAATTTCCTCATCTATAAAGTGAAGGGATTGGATTTGATTGACTCTATTCTTTCATCCATATCTAAATCAGCGACCCTATGTTTCTTTTTACCAACAATTCTGCTTTTAAGACCATTCAATGCCTGTAGACCTGTTTTTCCCTTTGTGCTGAAAAGGCTGAGCCAGGAATTAAATGAGAATGAGATGCAACAAGTCTCATAATATTTTTTCCTACCATTTTAAACATTTGAATGACTACACATATTGTAGGCATTTAGCCTACTACAGAATGCTAGCAAAACAGATGGACAAGACCAATCTATGGGTTGACCAGATGGTATATCATTGAGAGATTCTCAAAATAGTAATAACTCACATTTCAATCAAGCTTTGGAATTTACAAAACCCACTCTTCAAAGTAACCCTCTGAACTAGTAGGGGGTAAATAAATATTGCTTAAATGAAATTTTCATGTCTGTGTATCTCTGAGAGGCTAACTGATATAATTGTTAGAATTTATAAAGACCTGGGTTCAAGTGCCATCTGTAATACCCTGGCTATGTGATCCTGGGAAAAAGTAATTTAACCTCTAAGTGACCCATACAAATCTTTTAGTTTATATTTTGCAGACAGTTTGCAAAATTTTATTGGTAAAGGGTAAAGATAAACTTCAAGACTGGAAGTTCCCTATTCTGGTAATTTCACAGGTCTTCATTGTCCCTTATCCTTCCACTCACCCCCAAAATAATGAAAATGATGACAAAATCATCAGATAGTTGATCTTCTCATACTGCATCAAGGAACTGCCAAATATATCTACTTAGAGAATCTTTGCTCTAGACTTGACCTATATAAGAATGAAACTGAAATAATCACCTCCCCACCTTTTGATATTTTCCTAGCCTCTTCCTATTATATTCCTATTTATTGTTACTACTCTTCTCAAAAATTTTCCACAACTATCTTGGATTTTTCTCATCTATGCCTCTGGGACAAGATATTGACTTTATCTCCTTCTCCCAAATAGTCCTTCATACTATGCCTCTAATCTACATTCCAGAAAATATATATTAGATAATATATAAATACATAATATAAAAATATAATAATCAGCCCAGAGAGGTAGAGCCAGATAATTATGAAGTCCTAATTAAGAAGGTTAAATATCAAAGAAAGTAATCTAGTAATCTATTTTTGTTCCTAGAGTTATTAGGAAGCCATAGAGTTTCTTGAGTAGAGTGGTTACATGAACAATTCTCTGCTTTAGGAACATAAGTTTGCCAGCAGCTCAGTAGATGGCTTGTAAAAGGGGATACCTGAATACATGGTGAATACTTTGACCATAGAAGAAAGATATGGTCCTAAAGCAGAATAGAGGTAAATGGATGAGTGGAATTTGAAAAATAATAAAAAAGATAAGACTGTGGGATTAGAATTAATAAGATTAATCAACTGATTGTATAATAGAAAGGTAAAGAAGACCAAAGAGTAAAGAATATGGCTGAGGTTTCAAATATTGTAGCCCCCAGTAATGAGGATAGACTCCAATAAAATCACAGCAAGAACTTAGAAACAGCTAGATTCATAGCCTAGGCATCACATGAGCCCTCCCCCCCCCCAAACCTCTCCTTTCCACCCCTTCCTGCTGTACTTTGTAAAAACTTTGTTCTTCCAAGAAATTACTGATGCAGGAATTCTGTGAAGAGCTTAGTTAAATGGTCAAAATTTATTTATTTATTTCTCAAATTTTCAGGGAGCTTTATTTAATTAATTAATTAAGAATAATTTTCCATGGTTACAAGATTTAGGTTCTTGCCCTCTCCCACCTCCCATAGGTGACGTCCAATTCCACTGGGTTTTACATGTGTAATTGATCAAGACCTATTTTCATATTATTGAAATTTGCACTAGGGTGATCATTTAGTCTATATCCCCAATCATATCCCCATCGACCCATGTGATCAAGTAGTTGTTTTTCTTCTGTGTTTTTGCTCATGAAGTTCTTCCTCTGAATGTGGATAGTGTTCTTTCTCATAAGTCCTTTAGAATTGTCCTGGATCACTGAATTGTTGCTATTAGTCCATCACATTCAATTGTACCACAGTGTATCAGTCTCTGTGTGCAATGTACTATTGGTTCTTTCACTCTGCATCAGTTCCTGGAAGTCATTCCAGTTCACATGGAATTCCTCCAGTTCATTATTTCTTTTAGCACAATAATATTCTATCAACAACAGATACCACAATTTGTTCAGTAATTCCCCAATTGAAGGACATCCCCTCATTTTGAAGCCAGCAGCAATATGGCTGGATCAAAGTGCAGGCAGTCTTTTAATGCCCTTTGGGCACAGTTCCAAATTGACATCCAGAATGGTTGCATCTATTCACAGCTCCACCAGCAATGCATTAATGTCCCAATTTTGCCACATCCCCTCCCACATTTATCACTTTCCTTTGCTGTAATGGTAGCCAATCTGTTAGGTGTGAGTTGGTACATCAGGGTTGTTTTGATTTGCATTTCTCTAATTTTAAGAGATTTAGAATACTTTTTCATGTCCTTATTGATAGTTTTAATTTCTTTATCTGAAAATTGGCTATTCATGTCCTTTGCCCTTATCAATTGGGGAATGGCTTGATTTTTTGTACAATTTATTTAGCTCATTATAGGTTTGAGTAATTAGACCTTTGTCAGAGTTTTTTGTTATAAAGATTTTTTCACAATGTGTTGCTTTCCTTCTAATTTTGGTTGCATTGGTTTTGTTTGTACAAAAACTTTTTAACTTAATGTAATCAAAATTATTTATTTTACATTTTGTAATTTTTTCTAACTCTTGCTTGGTCTTAAAAATTTTCCTTTCCCAAAGATCTGACAAGTATACTATTCTGTGTTTCTCCTTTAGAAATTTGCATGCTATATCATTTGGTGCATACATGTTGAGTACTGATATTTCCTCATTGTCTATACTGCCTTTTATCAGGATGTAATTTTCTTTCCTATCTCTTTTTACTAGATCTATTTTTACTTTGGCTTTGTCAGATATCATGATTTAGACTCTTGCCTTCTTTTTCTCAGACAATGTCCAACAGATTTTGCTCCAGCCTTTTTCCTTTACCCTGTGTGTGTCTATCTGTGTCATGTGTTTTTCTTGTAGACAACATATGGTAGGATTTTGGTTTCTAATCTACTCTGCTATTTGCTTCTGTTTTATCAGTGAGTTCATCCCATTCTCATTCATTGTATAATTATCACCTCTGTATTCCCCATCATTTTGATTTCTTCTCCTAGTCCTGCCCTTCCTTCTTTCAGTATTTCCTTTTATACCAGTCTTTTGCTTTTAATTAGTCCCCCTAATCCCCACCTTTATTTTACTTCACTTCCTTTCCCCTCCCTTCTTATTACCCTCTTATTTTTCTTTATGGTCTATTAAATTCCCTCCCTCTTCTCTTTTGGTATTCTCCATCGCACTCCCCCACTTTGGTTTTTCCCTCTTAATTTCTCTTTAGGATAAAATTGAATTCAATTCCTCCAATGCATCTAGGTGCTCTTCCCTCAGAACTAATTCCACTGTGAGGAAGGTTTAAGTATTATCTATTAGCAATCTCTTCCTCTCCTTCTTATGATTGTATTCTTCCCCTCCACCTGCTATGTGCCTCTTTATGTGATATAAATTATCCTATTTTTCTATTCCTCTTAGTTTTTCTTGGTGCCTTCTTCTATTCTCATATCTATATATCTATATATCTATATGTCTATATATATGTGTGTGTGTGTGTGTGTGTATAATTTTAAATTACTTAGTACCCCAACATATACCTATGGATAATTCTTCTAACTACTATGACATTGAATACAGTTTTTGAGCATTACAAATATTATTTTTCCATATATGAATAGAAATGATTTGAACTTACTGAAGCCCTTAAAATTTTCCTTCCCTCTTTCTTGTTTACCTTTTCATGTTTCTCTTGAGTTTTATATTTGGACATCAAAATTTCCATTTAGTTCTGGTCTTTTCTTTATAAATATTTGTAAATCTTCTATTTTGTTAAATACCCACACTTTCCCCTGAAAGTATATAGTCAGTTTTTATGGGTAGTTGTTCCTTGTTTGTAGACCCAATTCTCCTGCCTTTCTGAATATCATATCCAAGCATTGAGGTCCTTTAATGTGGAGGCTGCCAGATCCTGTGTAATCCTGATTGATGTTCCTTGATATCTGAATTGTCTCTTTCTGGCTTCTTGTAATATTTTCTCCTTAACCGGAAAACTCTTGAGTTTGGTAATTGCATTCCTTTTTTTTAAACCCTTAACTTCTGTGTATTGGCTCCTTGGTGGAAGAGTGGTAAAGGTGGGCAATGGGGGTCAAGTGACTTGCCCAGGGTCATACAGCTGAGAAGTGTCTGAGGCCAGATTTGAACCTAGGACCTCCTGTCTCTAGGCCTGACTCTCAATCCAATGAGCTACCCATCTGTCCCCTGGCAATTACATTCTTGGGGATTGTTTTTTGAGTATTTAATGTAGAGAGTAATCTATCAGCTCTTTCACTGTCTATTTTGCCCTCTTGTTCAAAAACATCAAAAATTTCTTGTAGTATGATGTCTAGGTTTCTGTTCATCTCTGGGTTTTTAGGTAGACTAATGATTCTCAAATTGTCTCTTCTAGATATGTTTTCTTGGTCAGTAATTTTCTCAGTGAGATAGTTCATATTTCCTTCTATTTTTCAGTCTTTTAACTTTGCTGTATTAATTCTTGCTGTCTTGTGAGATCATTAGAGTCTACTTGCCCAACTCTAGTCTCTAGTCTTTAAAGACTTATTTTTGAATATTTCCTTTTTGGTCTGGTCTATCCTGCCTTTCATGGTTTCTAGCAGGTCATTTCTGGTCTTCAATTTGGTTATCATTTCATTTTATTTCTGGACCTCAATTTCCAGCTGTGAAATTTTGTCTTTTAAACTGTTATTTTCTTTTTGAACTATTTCCCACTTTTCTTGCCAAATTTCTCCTATTTTTTAACTTTTTTCTTAAATTCCAGCCTGATTTCTTGGAGAGCTTATGGCCAATTTCTATTTTTTTGGAACATTTGGATGTATTTGCTTGTTTTTCCTCCTCTGCTGTCTCCTTTGTAGTTTGTTTTTCCTCTAAGTAAAAATATCCAGTCAAAGGCTGTTTCATTTTGTGTGTGTGTGTGTTTGTAGCTTGGGCATTGCTGGTCATCGCTAGGTTAATTTTCTTTTGCCTTTTCAGCCAGAAGTCTGTGTGAGGAGGGTAGGCAGCTCTCTATGTATCAAGCTTCAGTAGTTTTGCCTTAAGGCTTTTTTAAAAATTCTTCCCAGAGTCTGCTGTGGGCAGCCTCTCTCTGCCTTGTCTCTGAGCCCAAGCTCCATGTTTCTCAGCTTTCTGGGGTCTTGAGTCTTCCTGCTCTTAGGCCTAGATGTCCTCACCCAACCTCCCCCAAGAACCTAGAAATTGTGCTTCCTCTGCCTCTGGTGTGCTCACTCAGACTTTGGTTTGGTAGGTGTAGTGGGGGAGAGGTGATCAGTTCACACTTTGGTATGAGTATTTTTATCCCCTTATAGTGTGGAAATGCTGAAATACTGCCTGCCTTGGAGTCATCACCCTGAAGGAGAGCCCCTTTGATCTTCTGATTCTGCTCCTTGTCTTTTTTGAGGCTTTTCACATCAGTTGGTGGTGAGGAGAAATAGCCCCTTGCTAGTACTCTGTGGTCATCTTAGCCCAGAAGTCCCCCAGATGGTTATATATTTACCTGTTATTTATTATCCTTCTGTCTAAGCTTTTTGGATGTAAATTAAGTCATTGTACTAAGATTGTAAATCATTGCTAACATCTGTCCATGCAAAAGGCTTACCTAATCCCTTAGCCCATGTCACTTTCTCTACAAGTATGTGCCTGGAATCAATAAACTTTGTCACTGATGTGCAAGAGGACTTGAGTCTGTCTGTAAGTCTCTCTGTGACCCTCCTGATCCAAACCTCATTTGTCTTATTCCATTCCATGACATGCAAACTTGACAGAACATAATGTTAATAACATATACACAATGTAATTAAATATAGTTTCATTTATGAGAAATGATGCTAACATTTAGGGGTAGAGTGTCACATGAAAGGCTTCATGGAGAAGGTGATACTAAATTGGCATATTTGCAGAAGTAAAGGTTTCTGCAAAACAGAAGTGAGGTGCTACATTCCAGGAATCAAGAATGAACAGGGCAAAGGCAAAGAAATAGGAGATGGAGTTCCTTTTTTGAGCATCAAAGGGAAAACCAGCTTGGTTAGATGGTAGAGTAAGGGAGAGGAAGAAATGTACATACAATAAGTCTGGAAAGATAAGTTGGGCAAATTTGTAAAAAAAAGGTATAAAAGGCTAAGCAGAAGAGTTTATATTTTATCTCTGTGGCAGTAGGAAGCCATTGCAGCTGATTGATTAGGGAAGTCATATGGTTAGACCTGTGCCTAAGAAATATCATTTTTGGCATCCTCGTATAAAATGGACTAAAGACTTGAGAGTGGCAGACCAAAAAGGAGACCATTCTAATAAACAGAGAATAATAATAAACAGTTTTTTTTTAATTTTTTTTTTTTATTATTTATTTTTTAGCATTTATTAATAATCATTTTTAACATGATTACATGTTTCATGCTCCTATTTTCCCCTTCACCCCCCGCACTCCCCCCACCCATGGCCGACGCACTTTTCCACTGGTTATGTCATGTGTCCTTGATCAAGACCAATTTCCCAATTGTTGGTGGTTGCATTGGTGTGGTAGTTTCAAGTCCACACCCTCAATCATGTCCGCCCCGACCCATTCGTTCAAGCAGTTGCTTTTCTTATATGTTTCCTCTCCTGCAGTCCTTCCTCTGAATGTGGGTAGCATTCTTTACCATAAATCCCTCAGAATTGTCCTGGGTCATTGCATTGCTGCTGGTACAGAAGTCCATTACATTCAATTTTACCACAGTATATCAGTCTCTGTGTACAATGTTCTTTTGGCTCTGCTCCTTTCGCTCTGCATCAGATCCCGGAGGTCTCTCCAGTTCGCCTGGAACTCCTCCAGTTTATTATTCCTTTTAGCACAATAGTATTCCATCACCCGCATATACCACAGTTTGTTCAGCCATTCCCCAATTGAAGGACATACCCTCCTTTTCCAGTTTTTTGCCACCACAAAAAGCGCAGCTATAAATATTTTTGTACATGTCTGTTTATCTATGATCTCTTTGGGGTACAAACCCAACAATGGTATGGCTGGGTCAAAGGGCAGGCATTCTTTTATAGCCCTTTGAGCATGATTCCAAATTGCCAGCCAGAATGGCTGGATCAGTTCACAACTCCACCAGCAATGCAT
>NC_058135.1:5076051-5117116 GCF_016433145.1 Gracilinanus agilis | reverse complement strand
CTCTATAAAATATAGATATAATATAAATAAATATTTATTATATAATACATTGGTTATATAGTTATATGATAAAAATAAAATATAAAAATCTCTTTACATATTTATATATTATATAATAATCTCTATAAAATATTTTTTAAAGTTATAAAAATATTCACTTTGTTTCATTCGCTTTGATGGTGATTTTATCTATAAAACTGCTCTAAAACTGCTTCAGTCTCTTTAAATTGGGTGATACAGAGCTCATTGACCTGGGTTCATGCTCTAAGAACCCTCTGGGAGGATAAGACTTGCCCAAGAAAGGTTCTTGTATTATTTCCTTCAGACCCAGGGTATCTGCTTATCCTGGTACACCACATTAATTCCTACCTCTACTATCCCTTCCTTTTTTGGCTAGGATGATTCAGCTTTTTGTGGTTTTGGGTGAGGTTAGGTGTCAGGGGGAGGGCAACTTCCTGGCAGAGTCTCTCTAGCCTTATGACTACCTCACCTAGGGGCAAGCTTTAGTCAAAAGGCAAAGTGTTTTCATCACCCCCACCCCACTCCACACCTTTCCTCCTCTATTTCAGCTATACATGGCTGGGCAGAGCCTGCCACTCCTTGATAAGTGGCCAAGATCAGGATGTTGCCATATAATCTCTGCAGTATTAAGGAGTTCTAAGATGGACCACTGCACAAACTTTTGCATTAGCTTCTGTTTCTGATATAGATATATGGAAGATTGTTTATTTTTTGTGGGGGGGAGGGTATTAGAAGGAGTACTGTATGATTGTTTTTAGGATCAGTCTTCTCTGGTGTTAGTTCCCAAGGATTTTACCTTGTAGATGTTATATGCATTTTATCCTTTGAATTTTGCTAGATTTACTCTATACATGATAAATAATTCCTCTTTTTTAAAAGTATTAATTGAATTGGACTGGTGAAATTTACTAATATGCCATCTTGCTGGTTATATGACTTTTTGGTAATTTAAACTATAAAATCATTTAATGTATGAACTAATTTTTAATTTTCATTTGATTTTGTGATTTTGATTTTTGTTATGATTGAACATAACTTTAAAAAAGAAAGAAAATGATCATATTATTTATGGGAGAATGTATTCATTCAATAAGTAGTTAACTAGTAGTCCTCTACTATATGTCAGATTCTGGGCTACATATTATACACTCAAAATAAGTTATCAGATAGTCCCTCTCTTCAGACAGTCTATATTTTGTAAGGTTGTGATTATTAATCTGTGAGACTGATATTTTCAATATATCTGGATTTTGAATGGGGATAGAAATATTTAAATCTTGACTGATTAATAGTGTGCCAAAAAGTAAGTTACTTCACACCTTTAAATGGTAATAATTATTCTAATGTTACTTATCTCTAGAGAAATGGGAGTTAGCATTACTTATTCATCTTTCCTTTCTAACTCCTAAGGAATAAATACAAAAATAGCTTAGATGAGAAATGTATTGACCACAGGTCCTATCCATAGAAACATATTTCTGGAATTCAAACCCAGGAATTGAGGTTTGTGAGTCCTCTTCTTCGTCTCTCAGAATGGAAGAACAAAAGGGAAAGAATAGGTAACATGGTATTTCTGGTAATGTCTTCTGCTTACTGACTTAAGAATTTGGGTGTACTCCTTGACTAATAGATTTAGAGATGAAAGGAATCTTAGAGGGCATAAAATTTAAAGCTCTAATTTTTTCAGATAAGGAAATGGAAGTCTAGTGAGGTTAATTGATTTTTATCAAGGTTACATAGGTTATAAGGCTCAGAGCTGACATTAGAACCTATGTTCTCTACCTCCAGATCTCATCTTCATTCCACTAGGAGCACTATCTATCTAGGCCATAGTAATCTGGTGTCTATTCTTCAGTCAGGTAACGTTTGCAGTGTCTAGGTAATATCCCACTTCCCCTAAAACCTCTGAGGCATGAGGCATGGAGAGAGAGACAGAGAGAGAGACATACACACACACACACACACACACACACACACACACACACACACACACAGAGAGAGAGAGAGAGACAGAGAGAGACAGAGACAGAGACATAGAGAGAGACAGAGACATAGAGAGAGACAGAGACAGAGACAGAGACAGAGACAGAGATAGAGACAGAGGGAGGCAGAGAGAGTGAGCCCTTTGGGTTTTCTTTGGTTAATATTTCCAGGATCTCAAAGTGCCAGAAAGTAAATTCATTTCTCTCCCAAATCTTTTCAGTTTCAATCATCCATAATAAACATTACACAGTTCTATTTTTCTATTCATGTCTCCTTCTTGGGCACAGTGTGGATGTGTTTTAAGAGCCCAAGCCTCTCTTACCAACTTTACAATTTACACAAGAACTAATTATTTCTGTAGGAAGAAAAGAAGCCTAACAATTTTTTTCTGTTAATTTCATTGGATTAGAAAAATCATTGTTGTGATAAGTCATTGTGGCTTAATTAAAAAATGAACACCTAAAAATTTAAGTTTATTAACTCTTTTAAATAACTCTAGTGTTTAATACATTGGGGTCCATAGCATGCTTAGCCAAAGTTCCAGTATAGTTAACCCCACCCAAGGAAGTTAGCAGCCTGAACACTGTGCATAAAAATTACACGGGCAATATCAAAGGAAATGTGGGTTAGGAACAAAGTTGAAATCTAGGAGTTCAAAAAAAGAGATCAAAGTCAAAATGTGGGCCTTTGTTATCCTCCTGCCTTCTGACCTCTCAGGACCTTTCTGATTGGATACATGTTTTTATTAAATAAGGTAGCCTTTTGTTTCCAGAGGTCAGCTATACATACATGATCATATAAAGATATCAGGGTGTTAGTCAGGATTTCATCATCAGAGACTGCTGGAGAGATCTCTGTTTTATGTCTTAAAATGAGACACTGCCTATATTGTAATTTTCATGAGTTACAAAAATGAAGGTTCATTACAAATAACATTTTATTGTGAGAAAATTTAAATATTAAAGCTTGCTTTTAAAATTCAGACAAAGTCTTTAAAAACATAAAAGACCAAATGTTTCCAACCTTTTTCTCCTGAAACTTGCTTGATAACACAAGATATGATTTCTCTTCTTTTTTGATTTTCTGGAAGACTCAAGCTCTTTGGAATAAGCCAGGAGTTCTTAAGGAGAACTCTGTGTAACAACAAACATTGTAGAACAATGAGGCTGTTGTGTAGAGCAGTAGACAGAACCTAGGATATAGTTAGGATAAACCTGAGTTCAAATACTGTCTCAGACAATTATCAGCTGGTGGCCTTGAATAAGTCATTTAATAGGTTGCCTCCATTTCTTCAACTGTAAAATCAGAATAATATTAGCATCTACCTCTCAAAGTTGTTGTGAATATAAAATGAGATAATGGATGCAAAACACCCTATTAGTCTTAAAATGCCAATAAATACTTATTATTATTTTTCATATTTTCCTTTTTGAGAGGGGCAATACAGAATGGTGGAAAGAGCTCTGGATGCATTAGATCATAGATGTAGTGATGACAAAGTACACAGAATCCACCTTGTCCTATCCTCTCATTGTTCAGATAGGGAAACTGAGCTGTGGGGAGATTAAGTGACTTAAATGAAATTACACAGTTAGTGCTAATCATATGTGGGATTTGAACCCATATTCTCTGACTCCAAATATAATATTCTTTCCACTGTACCATACTCTCTACCAAGTCCTTGAAGCTTCCTTTCATGGATAAAGGCCAGTCCTCCACATAAAGATAGGATTTTCATCTATAAGATGAGATTAGTCTAGCAATGCAAGGATCTGGGAAAACACCAAGGAATTCATGACCAAAATGGCTATCTACTATAGAAGGAACAACTGATGGATGCCGAATGCAGATTGAAGCAAATCATTCTTCACTTTATTTCCTCTATAAATTTTTCTCTATTGTAAGCAATATGTGTCTTCTTTCACAACATGATGAACCTGGAAATATAAATTGTATGATAATACTTGTACAAACTAAATTATATAATCTGCTGTCTTGGGAGGGGGAGAAGTGGGAGGAGGGAGAAAACATGGATCACAAAATGTCAGAAAATTATTATAAAATTGTATTAATATAATCTGGGAAAAAAGTAAAAACCAAAAATTGAAGTTGGCCTACATTATTTCTAAGTTTCCCCATACTTCTGTTACTTTCCTACTAGGAATATACCAAAGAATAGGAAAAAAAAAAGGAAAATGATTTTGGCAATAGCTCTCTACTGGGAAGTTGACCACTTAAGGTTGTTCTTAACGTATCAACTGGGTATGTTTTGATTTATTACATCCTATCTTATATTCTTTTATGCATGTATTATTATTTGCCCACTATCCCCCATTAAATTATAAGCTATTTGAGGGCAGTCAAAAGCCAATAAATATTTATTAAATACTCCCTCTAGGTCAAGCAATGTGGGATCCAAGTATGAAAAAGAAAGGCATTCCCTCCCCTCAAGAAGCTTAAAATCTAATTGAGGAAGACAGTATACAAAAGGAAGCCAAAAAAGGTTGGAGAATGAGGGGATATCCATTGATTGGGGAATAGTTAAATATATTGCAGTACCTGATAGTGATGGAATATTATTGTGCTGAAAGGAATAAGGAACTGAAGGAATTCCATGTGAACTGGAAAGTCCTCCAAGAATTGATGCAGAATGAAAGGAGCAATGAGGAAATATCAGTACTCAACATGAATGCACCAAATGGTATAGCATCCAAATTTCTAAAGGAGAAAGTGGCAGAGCTCAAGGAGGAAATAGATAGTAAAACTAGTGGGAGACCTGAACCTTTCTTTATTGGATCTAGATAAATCAAACCAAAATATAAATAAGAAAAAGGTAAGAGAAGTGAATAAATCCTAGAAAAATTAGAGTTAATAGATAAGTGGAGAAAAATAAATAGGGACAAAAAGGAATACACTTTCTTTTGAGCAGTACATGGTACATTCACAGAGATTGACCATGTACTAGGGCATAAAAACATGGCAAACAAATGCAAAAGAGCAGAAATAATAAACACAACATTTTCAGATCAATAATGCAATAAAAATAATAATTAGCAAGGTACATGGAGGGGCAAATAAAAAATTAATTGGAAATTAAATAATATGATTTTCCAAAATCAGTTAGAGAAAGAATTATAGAAACAATTAATAATTTCATTGAAGAGAATGACAATGATGAGACATTCTACCAAAATCTGTGGGATGCATCCAAAGCAGTACTCAGGGGGAAATTTATAACCTTGAGTGCATATATTAAAAAAGTAGGGATGGCAGAGATCAATGAATTGGGCATGCAAATCAAAAAACTAGAAAGCAAACAAATTAAAAATACCCAGAAGTTGAACAAGCCATCAAAGAACTCCCAAAGAAAAAAATTCCAAGGACCAGATGGATTCACAAGTGAATTCTATCAAACTTTCAAAGAATAACTAATCCGAATACTCTACAAATTATTTGACAAATTATATACAAATTATAATAAGCAAAGAAGGAGTTCTAACAAACTCCTTTTATGACACAAATATAGTACTGATCCCAAAGCCAGGTAGACTAAAAACAGAGAAAGATATCTACAGACCAATCTCCTTAATGAACATAGATGCAAAAATCTTTAACAGAATACTAGCAAAAAGATTCCATCAAGTGATCACGAGAGTTATGCATTATGATCAGGTGGGATTTATAACAGGAATTCAGGGATGGTTCAATATTAGAAAAATCATTCATATAATTGACCATATCAACAAGCAAACCAACAAAAATTACATGATTATCTCAATAGATGCTGAAAAAGCCTTTCGCAAAATACAACATCCATTCCTACTGAAAACACTAGAAAGTGTATGAATAGAAGAATCTTTCCTAAAAATAATAAATGTATATGTCTAAAACAATCAAAAACATCATCTGCAATGGAGATAAATTAGAAGCATTAAGATCCCAATAAGATCAGGAGTGAAACAAGGATGCCCATTGTCACCTCTATTATTTAACATTGTACTAGAAACACTAGCAGTAGCAATTAGTGAAGAAAAAGAAATTGAAAGTATTAAACTAGGCAATGAGGATACCAAGCTATCACTCTTTGTAGATGATATGATGGTCTACTTGAAAAATCCTAGAGAATCAACTAAAAAGTTAGTGGAAATAATCAACAACTTTAGCAAATTTGCATGATACAAAATAAACCCACATAAATCATCAGCATTTCTATATATTTCCAACACATTTCAGCAGCAAGAGTTAGAAAGAGAAATTCCATTTAAAATCACCCTAGACAATATAAAATAATTAGGAATCTATCTGCCAAGACAAACACAGGAATTATACTGACAACTACAAAACACTTTCCACATAATTAATATTAGATTTGAACAGTTGGAAAAACATTGATTGCTCATGGGTAGGATGAGCTAACATAATAAAAATGACTATCCTGCCCAAATTAATTTACTTATTTAGTGCCATACATATCAAACCACCAAGAAACTTTTTTGCTGAATTAGAAAAAAAACTATAACAAAATCCATTTGGAAGAACAAAAGATCAAGGATATCAAGGGAAATAATGAAAAAAAATGTGAAGGAAGGTGGCCTAGCAGTACAAGATCTTAAACTGTACTATAAAGTAGTGGTCATCAAGTACTGGCTAAGAGACAGAAAGGAGGGTCAAACAGAAAGGAGACTTGGGGTAAGTGACCTATGAAGGAAGGTGGCCTAGTAGTACTATAAAGTACTATAAAAACTGTACTATAAAGCAGTAGCCATCAAAAACAATATGATACTAGTGAAGAGACAAAAGGGAGGATCAGTGAAATAGACTAGAGGTAAGTGACTTCAGCAAGACTGTCTACAATAAACCCAAAGAACCCAGCTTTTGGGACAAAAACCCACTATTTGACAAAAACTGCTGGGAAAATTGGAAAATAAAAGGGAGAGATTAGGTCTAGATCAGTGATTCCCAAAATGGGTGCCACTGCCCCCTGGTGGGTGCTGCAGCGATCTGGGGAGGCGGTGATGTCCACAGGTGCATTTGGGGTGTGTATGAATAATTATAAGGGGGCGGTGATAGTATATGACAGGGGGTGCTAAGTAATATTTTTTTCTGGAAAGGGGGGCAGTAGGCCAAAAAGTTTGGGAACCACTGGTCTAGATCAACATCTCACACCCTATAGCAAGATAAATTCAGAATGGGGAATGACTTCAATATAAAGAAGGAAACCATAAGTAAATTAGGGGAGCACAGAATAGTATACTTATCCAATCTTTGGGAAAGGAAAGATTTTAAAACCAAGCAAGAGTTAGAAAAAATTACAAAATGTAAAATAAATAATTTTGACTACATTAAACTAAAAAGTTTTTGTACAGACAAAACAAATGCTACCAAAATTAGAAGGGAAGCAACAAATTGGGAAAAAATATTCATCACAAAAAACACAAAGAGCTAATTACTGAAATATATAAGGAGCTAACTCAATTGTACAAAAAATCAAACCATCCCCCAATCAATAAATGGCCAAGGGACATGAATAGGCAATTTTCAGATAAAGAAATCAAAACTATCAATAAGCACATGAGAAAGTGTTCTAAATCTCTAATAATTATAAAATGCAAGTCAAAACAACTCTCAGGTATCATCTCATACCTAGCAGATTGGCTTAAATGACAGCAGGGAAGAGTAATGAATGTTGGAGGGTATGTGGCAAAATTGGGACATTAATGCATTGCTGGTGGAATTGTGAATTGATCCAACCATTCTGGCTGGCAATTTGGAACTATGCTCAAAGGGCTTTAAAAGACTATCTGCCTTTTGATGCAGCCATTGCACTGCTTGGTTTATACCCCAAAGAGATAATAAGGAAAAGACTTGTTCAAAAATATTTATAGCTACACTTTTTGTGGTGGCAAAAATTGGAAAATGAGAGAATGTCCTTCAATTTGATAATGGCTGAACAAATTGTGTTATCTGTTGGTAATGGAATGCTATTGTGCTCAAAGGAATATTGAACTGGAGGAATTCCATGTGAACTGGAATGACCTCCAGGAATTGATGTAGAGTGAAAGGAGCAGAACCAGGAAAACATTATACACAGAGACTGATATATTGTGGTACAATCAAATGTTATTGAATTCTCTACTAGCAGCAATGCAATGATCCAGAACAATTCTGGGAGACTTATGAGAAAGAACACTACCCACATTCAGAGGAAGATCTATGGGAGTAGAAAGACAGAATTAAAACAACTGCTTGAACACATGAGTTGATGGGGATATGATTTGGGGTGTAGACTCTAAACAACCACCCCAGTGCAGCTATCAATAATATGGAAATAGGTTTTGATCAGTGATACATGTAAAACCCAGTGGAATTATGCATTGGCTACAGAAAGTGGGGGGGGACTACAGGGGGAAGGACATGAATCATGTAACCATGGAATATTATATTTAAAAAAAAAGAGTTACCAGGGTGTCTGACCTAGGAATAGGGAGGAGGGAGTGGAACAAAGCTGGAAGGCAGAGTACCAAACTCCTTCCAATACCTTCCTTTATAGAGGGCAGAAAATGAACCCTGCTCATTTTGCTTTGCATTCATTGACTCGACTGATTTTAAATTCAGTAAACACCATACCCCTCTCTGGATAAACTCATCACTTCAAACCTAACCTCATGCTACTTACTTAAGCCTTGACTGCCCCCATATCTCTCTGCCTCCTTTCCACTCTTACTCAAAGACTGGAGGGCAGAGTACCAAACTCTTCCCAAGACAGAAACTGGGCTCAGCTCATTTTGCTTCTCATCTGTTGCCCTGCCTGTTTCAACTCCATGGGATAAGATGCCTCCATGCAGGATAGACTTGGTGGATTTTTACCTCTTCCAACTTTCCTGCCTCCTTTTGTGTGTTTGTCTCTCCCTTTATATTATAAGCTCTGATGATGAGGATTGTTTATAAATTGTACTCCTAGCACTTAGCACAGTACTCAGCATATAGTCAGCATTGAACAAATGTTTATTGAATTGGTGTGGAAGGGTTGATTGATGATGGCTGTGAAGAAAAGCTTAGGGGGCACAAAGGGTGGGGTGGTGCTACAACTATCTTTCCTAAACAGAAAACTGGAAGTTCAAATACAAAACTCAAGAGAATCATAAAAAAGCAAACAAGAAAGAGAAAACTTAAGGTATCCAATAATGTAAAACTCTTTATATTTCTATATAAAAAGATATTTATACTTCTTAGAATTTTAATCATAATTAGAACAATTGAAAGGAGAATACATAGGCACATGGTATAGGAATAAGTTGATTAGGATGACACGAATTCCCCCAATTAAAAAAAATCAAGGGGTCAAAAAGGTGATTGTATTGAAAGAAAAGGAAAGGGAAAGGTAGAACAGGGTAAGTTATCTATAAAGAGGCATGAAAAAAGAGTGTATGGGAGGATGAGAGTGGTTAAGGGACATGCTTAGACCCTACTTTCATCAGATTGGCTCAGAGAGGGAATAACAATCATGCTCATTTGGTCATAGAATCTTATTTTACCATATAGAGAAGTAGGAGGGAAATAAGATAAGGGGATGTGTATAACAGAAGAAAGAGGGAAATGTCAGGGCATAACTAAAAGTGAATCACTTGTTAGGAGAGACAGAGTGAAAAGAGAGAGAAAGAGCAGGACCAAAAGAGGAAAATAATATGGAGGGGAAGACACAGTTAGTTATTATAGGGACTTGCCTTGATGCTCTGATCTGGGCTCTACTTGCACTCTTCTGTGCCAGAACTTTTGTGTCCACCTTTTAAGTTATCTTGGGCTAATAATTGTTTTACCCCATCCTTTTGTGGGATCTGATAGTCTAGAATTAATTTTGTGGTCTTTTATTAATGTTTTTAGTAGTCAGTATACCTTCTTGACCATCTTTGCTCAACCGCAAGAGAACCTCATATTTTTTTCTAACCTATTATTCTTAAATTATCTCTCCTAGTCCTATTTTCCAGGAAAATTGTTTTTCTGAGGAGATATTTCACATTTTTTCCTATTATTTATTGTTTTGATTTTGTTTTACTTTTTTTTTTTTGCTCAGTCAAGAGATTTTGTAGGAGATTTGGCAGTTTTTATCTTGCATTCCTCCATCTTGCTCCTCCCCATATTGAGACTCTTTGAGAAAGATAGTAGATGAACAATTAGTCAGTTTTTAACTAATTCATTCTCCTGAGCTACATTCTTTATTTTATTTTCTTTCTTTCATTTTTTTTACATTTCTAAACCCTTAACTTCTGCGTATTGGCTCCTAGGTGGAAGAGTGGTAAGGGTGGGCAATGGGGGTCAAAAGTGACTTGCCCAGGGTCACACAGCCGGGAAGTGTCTGAGGCTAGATTTGAACCTAGGACCTCCCATCTCTAGTCCTGACTCTCAATCCACTGAGCTACCTAGCTGCTCCCCCTGAGCTATATTCTTTAAAAGAAGGTTTCCTATGGAATTAAGAGGGAGAACTAGAGGTGTTACTGGACAGACAAGAGAGAGGGCTACAACAGACAAATTCTAATTTCCATTGACCCTCTGCAACCATGTGGGCCTTTGATAGAGTTATAAAGCCCCAAGAATGGCACTGAGTAGAAGCAGCAGTGCAATAGTAGCATTGTGTGAAAGAAGAACAATTTCAAGTGTGTAATAAATCATCTATTTGAATTGTGAAAGGGCTATTTCATGGAAGAAGAAAAAATGTATTAGATATATTCAGGTTTGCCCCAAGGGACTGAACTAGTTAGCCATAATGAATGGAAGTTGGTGAGGCTGATTTAGGCCTAACATCAGGAAATTATCTCCTAACTAATAGAACTATCTATAAGTGAATAGTTTTCCTTGGAAGGTAGTGTATTCCAAATTGGAGGAGACCAGATGATCGGTTATTGGATAACTATCTTTTGTGGTGGATTTCAATGAAAAAATCTTTAGTCTTTTGAAATGCTGAAATTCTATGATTTTATGAAAATTAGATGGATTTTTAAATTGTGGTATAAAATAGCTTTAAAAATTTTTAAAGCAAAACTAATTCTGACTCTTGATTTTGTTGTTGTGATGGTGATGGGTTTATGGTTTCATTAGTAAAGGAGATTCTCTGTGCAGGAACTTCTTGTAACAGTACATAGCAGCCACTTGTGCTCTTAGGGGTTACCTGAAGTATTGGGAGGCTAAGGTGATTTTCCCTGGTTCACACATCCAGTATATGTCATAGGAGACATTTGAACCCTACTTTTCCAGAATCCATGAACAGAATTCCACTTCAATTACTTATTGATTTCTGATTGATTTTCCTCTTAGGAGTACAATCTATTATGATGAAAGTAAATACACCAAATGGAACAAAATAAAACTTCTCCAGCTTAACTAATATATCTATTCCTTCAAAGAAGGAAAGAATAATGATAAAAAGGTAAGATAACTATTTCAAACTAAAGAGTGAGAGGAGTTTTTGTATTGATGCATGAATATAACAAATGGTTAGGAAGAAAGATAGCTAGCTAGCTAGCAAACTAGCTCACTAGACAGACATGCATGCATTTAAAGTAGGATTTTTAAGAGCTCTTAAATGGCAGATTGCCTCAGCTTGCCAAACCTCTGTTCATTTTCAGCAGAACCTCTATAAAGCCTGTAAAATTATGTCACTATTAACTTCAAAGAGCATTTTTTATTGCTTTCAATAGACTACTTGACAGCTACATTATGATTTACCATTTAGGGTGATGATCTAGAAAATATTGCATTCTTTCAATTTCATATCATGTTAATGTCTGGGCTGATGAATAAAATAGTTTCAAATTCTCCTCTCTGCCCACTGTCATTCTAAGTGATATAGTTACTATATTGATGGTCTTAATGTGTCTCTTTAAAATCCATATTGGTAGTCATTTAGGTGATTGTTGTTGGTGCTGTTGTTGTTTGGCATCCCCTTATACTATCTTCAAAACTGGTAACAATGAACATTTTTAAAGATTAAACACAAGATAAATGGAAAAGTGAAATTTGCTATTAAAATTTAGCCCCATTTAGGCTCTGGATTTACTCCAGGTTTATCATTTGATCTGAAATTCAAGAGCTATGATTTACTGTTATAGTTAAGAATTTAAAGATTTCTGCAGTCTTGCCTTTGTGGAGATTTTTTTACCCCTGAACTGTGAATAAGAAATATGATAGTTCTGATTGGGTCAGTCTTAATCCTTCTGTACTTTGATACATCTATGACCCCAGTCACAGGAGGGAGTTTCAGGGAGTTCTTCTTCCTCCACGCCAGCTTGCAATGTCTTCATGCCTTCTCGTCTGTTGGGATTCTTAAGCTCCATCAATATCATCCAGTGAAGTCTAGCCAATATATCAAGAGACCTTCTTCAAGGCTTTTTAATATTCTGAGAATGTCAGTGCAGTACAAGATTTAGCAGATACACAAGACAATTCATCATGGTTTTTCCAGTAGGTGTGGGTCTTAGTGAAGGATTATTATAATGCACTAGATATTAGTGCCATTTCCTGGAGATGGAAGAATCATCTCTACCTGTGCATGGTGGAGATGAGGATTTGACCTATCATGTTCTAGATGTTCATAATCCATAATAAGGCTCTGAAGTGGAAATTTTAGAGCGCTATTGAGGTTAACATGGTTATAATTTCCATAGGATTCAGTACTAGAAGGAACCTCAGAGATCATCTAATCCAACTATCTCTTTTTTTACTTGGTTGGAAACTGAGTCTCATAAAGGGGTCTTCACTATGTAATAACAGTGATTTTGTAGGCTAGAGCACTTCCCATGGAAATGACTTTGTGCTCTAGTTCCATGGTGAGGGGAAATTTATCCTGACATCTTGTTGGAATGACATAGCAGCTCTTGATTCATCTCCAGTGGTTAAAAGACTCTCTCAAAGAATATTGGTGTCTGAGAATCAGGGGTAGAAACTCTTATTAGAGAGTCTCTCCCTCTATGCCTCTCACCAAAAGAAAAATCCTAGTAGTTTATAAGAAAAGCTGTGGAAAGAGAGTGATCTTATTTTTTGTAACTTTTCTAGTGATTTCTTTCCTTTGGATCTTTTGCTTAGAAAGAGCAATGAGATTTCACTTCCCTCTCCTTATATTTCCTACCCGTATAGGTAATGACAGCTACTACCCAATGGCATTAGAAATATGTACTTGGTTAGGCAATTAATCAATCATTAAACATTTGTTAAGTACCTACTAAGTACTAGGCAGTGTGTTATGCTCTGGTAATACAAGGAGAGACAAAAATAGTTCCTGCATTCTAGGAGTTTATAGTCTACCGAAGGAGACAACACATATACAAATGAATTTAAAAAGCAAGTTAAATATAGGATAAATAGAAAACAACAGAGAGAGGTCTGATAGTAGAACCAGAATCCCTGGGGCTTAGTTAACAGAATTTATTAAGCATCTGTTAGGTTCCAGGCTTTGTGGTAAGTGTGTGTAGGGAATACAAAAAGAGATATAAGACAATCACTGCCCTCTGGGAGCTCACCATCTAATTGGAGAGACAACAAGCAAACACATATGCACAAATTACTTCATATACATGTAATAGGGGGGTGTTTTGGGAGGAGAGGGCTGTAGCTGAGAACTAGGTGAAGGTTGAATAGAAGTCCACTCCTCACTGCCACTGCCCCTTATTACAGTGAGACTAGATGGGGTCCCCTTTGAAAACAGGGGACCCTGGAAGTGCATGCCACTATAGAAGGATTGAAGGAATGGTACCCCCTCAAGGAGAAGTGAGTGATACCCCAATTCAGTGTTGGTGCAAGTCAGGGTACACAGAAACCTCCCCCTTCCTCACAGCAGGTGGTCAGTCTCAGGAAGGAGATTAGCTTGACCAGGCTGTTGCAGTCTAGTCCCCCTCAATGGAACTAATGCAGATTTGATCATTTAATATTTATTGGGATCAACAGGGGAAGGGGAGTGATGTAGGGTATTTGTAGGAAGGGGGCACACAGGGATCCTTAAAAGGATTCACCCTGGTGAGTCCACCTCAGTCTTCTATCCCTGAAGAGAGAGTCAAAACTTCTCTCAAACTAGAGCTTCTCCTGCCCTTCCCCAATTAATTTTATTGCCTATAAGTTATATTGATTATCAGACCAACGGTGGGATACTGTCTGGCAAAGGCCCAAGGCAAGAGAGGTTCAGGGAACCACTCCTCAGAGGAGTCCAGTGACCCTAACCACAGATGAGCACTGCTAAAGAAATAGGAGCTCACAGGATGCCAATACATCTCTGCAGCAAGTCTTCTTCTCTGGTCAGAAAACCAAAAGTGCCTTCAGGGGATCTAAGAGCTTAGATCTACATCCACCCCATCCTGCTCAAGGCTCTGAAAAGCCCTTTCTCAGGTTCCCAACTCCCAGAAGTCTCCCTCTTCCAACTGTCCCTTGGAGTCTCCTCTCAACATTCCATGGTTCTTTCAAGATATCTGTCCCACTCTTACATACAGAATAAATGAGACCTAATTAAGAAAGAGGAATCACTAGAATTTAGAGGAATAGGGAATGCTTCTAGTAGAAGATGTGATTTTAGTTGAAACTTAAAGAAAATCAGAGAAGCTAAGAGGTAGAAATGAATAAAGAAAACATTCCAGAGACAGGGATAGCCAAAGAAAATGCCCAGAGCCAAGAGATGAAGTTTCTTGTTCATGGAACAACAAGAAGGCCAATGTCATTTTAAAAGTACATGACAAAGAGAATAGCCTGAGAAGACTAGAAGAGTTGGATAGGCTGGCTTATGAAAGAATTAAATAGAAATAGAAATTTTTATATTTGATTTTAGAAGCAATAGGGAGCCAATGGGGTTCATTAAGTAAGGGGATGATATGATTGGACCTGAACTTTAGAAAAAGCATCTTGGTGGCTGAATACAGGATGGATTGAAGTTGGTAGAGATTTGATGTAGGGAGACCTATCAGTAGACTTTTTCGGTAGTCTAGGCATGAGATGATAAAGGCATATGTTATGGTTGTGGGTAGTATCAGAGGAGAGAAAAAGAACATATCTGAGATATGAGGCAAAGTTGAAATTTATAGCCTTTGGCAATAGATTGGATATGGCAGGTGAGAGATGGTGAGGAGGTGAGAATAATCCCCTAAACTATAAGTCTGAGGAACTGAGGGATCAATCAGAAGAGGGTGTGTTGTTTCTGGGTTAAGATGGCGGCAGAGTAAAAAGCAGCTGCTTGACTTCTCCTAACCCATGCATATAAGACTCCTCAAGAAGACATAAAAACAAATCCAGATGAATGAAGCGACCCCCACAACAGGGTGCAGCATTAAGGTACTTGGAATCGAGGCATTTCCATGCTAGAAAGGGGTGAAACAGCTCTAACTGAAACGTGATTGGAGCAACCACTTTCCCTCCACACACACCACCTACAGTGCCAAAGCCAGTGCAAAAGAGTTAGAGCAAGTTTGGGGCACCCATTAAGTCATTGGCAGCTCACCAGGGCCTGCTCTTGAGAGCACAAAACTTAAGACCCCAAGAGGCTAAAGAATGTGTGGATTTTGAACATAGACCCTGAGTGCAGGCATGGACTTGGATCCTGAGAGCAGGTATGGACCTTGAGTGGGGACCCAGCACAGAGGAGTGCATGACTGTGGAAGCAGTGCCCTGAGAGTGTTAAAGGAGCCTTAGGCAGAGGAACAGGCAAGGGGACTACCAGGAGGCTTGACCCTGAGAACAACTGAGACCTTAGGAGCCTAAAGAGCCCAGACAGATCCTGGGTGTGAGGATAAAGCTGAGAGGGCATGCAGCTCACAATGGCAAGCCAACCAGAGGAACCCCAGAAGGGAAAGATCAAGAAGAAACCTTTAACACTTGACAACTTTTGCACAGAAAATATCCAGACAATAGAGCAAACAGCAGAGGAGAACAAACAAATAATCATATCCAAACCTTCCCCAAAAAATGAAAACAGGTCACGAGGTCTTCAAGAGTTCAAATCTGAGATTATGAGAAAGATGGAAGAGATCAGGCAAGAAAATAACAGTTTAAAAGGCTGAATTTTGCAAGTGGAAAGTGAGGGAAGCAAATTGAAGACCAGAAATGACCAGATTGAAAAGGGAAACCAGTCTCTAAAGGCTAGAATTGGGCAAATTGAAAAAGATGCCCCCAAATCAAAAGAATTGATAAGCAAATTGGAGACCAAAATCAAACAGCTGGAAAATAGGATAGACCAAATTGAAAAGGAAAATCAAAAACTCAGAGGAGAAAATCAGTATCTAAAGACAAGAATTGGACAAGTAGAAGCTAATGATCTCACAAAACAGAAAGAACAAATAAAACAAAGCCAAAAGACTGATAAAATAGAAGGAAACATGAAATATCTCAATGAGAAATTGACAGATCAAGAAAACAGGTCTAGAAGAGACAATTTGAGAATCATTGGTCTTCCTGAAAAAGCAGAAATTAATAGAAATTTGGACTCCATACTAAAAGAAATTATTCAGCAAAATTGCCCTGAAGTTCTACAACAAGAGGGCAATATAGACATTGAAAGGATCCATAGATCACCCTCTACACTAGACCCTGAAAAGACAAATACCAGGAATATAATAGCCAAATCCAAGAGCTTCCAAGTAAAAGAAAAAATTTTACAAGAAGCCAGAAAGAGACAATTCAGATATCAAGGAGCACCAATCAGGACTACAGAGGATCTGGCAGCCTCCACACTCAAAGAACACAACACTTGGAATATGATATTCAGAAAGGCAAGCGAACTGGGTCTATTCACTATTATAGTATTCACTATTATAGTAATTAGAAGAATTATTTATAGGGAGAAGTTGGAATACTAAATGGTCTAAGATGATAAGGGGGGAAGGAAAGAGGGGGGTGAATAGTAGATGATAACAAGAGAAACTTGAATGAATAATAAAAATAGGATATTCTATTACACACAAAGAGGGCATGGGAAGGGGAAGGGATGAATACTATTATAAGAAGAAGAGGAAGAGAGCATTAAGAGGTAATATTTAAAACTTAACCTCAGTGTAATTAACCTGGAGAGGGAAGAGTAGCTATATCCATTGGGATATAAAACTCTATCTAACCCTACTGAGAAAGTCAGAAGGGATAAACCAAGGGGAGTGGGGAGGTCAAAAAAGGGAGGGGAGAAGAAGGGGGAGGAAATTCATTAGGCCTTAAAAAAAGAGGGAAATAATAAGGGAGGGGGTAGAAAGGGAAGTAAATCAAGAGAGGGGGCAAGAGTTACTGGCTTAAAGCAAACCACTTGTTTAAAAGGAAATAGTATAAGAAGAAGGGATAGAACTAGGAGAGAATACAAAAATGTTGGGAAAACACAACTGATAATTATGACTCTGAATGTGAATGGGATGAACTCATTTATAAAATGGAAGCAAATAGCAGAGTGGATTAGAAAACAAAATCCTACCATATGTTGTCCACAAGAAACACATATGAGGCAGGTGGACATACACAGGTTTAAGGTAAAGGGCTTGAGCAAAATCTTTTGGGCTTCAAATGAGAAAAAGAAGGCAGGAGTGGCTATTATGATTTCTGACAAAGCCAAAGTAAAAATAGATATGATTAAAAAAGACAGGGAAGGTCATTACATCCTGATTAAAGGCAGTATAAACAATGAGGAAATAACACTGCTCAATATGTATGCACCAAGTGGCATAGCACCCAAATTCATAAAGGAGAAACTGGCAGAGCTCAAGAAGGAAATAGATAGTAAAACCATACTAGTGGGAGATCTAAATATTCCTCTTTCAGATCTAGATAAATCAAACCGAAAAATAAATAAGAAAGAGGTAAGAGAGGTGAATGAAGTCCTAGAAAAATTAGATTTAATTGATATGTGGAGAAAAATAAATAGGGACAAAAAGGAATACACCTTCTTTTCAGCTGCACATGGTACATTTACAAAGATTGACCATGTAATAGGGCATAGAATCATGGCAAACAAATGCAAAAGAGCAGATATAATAAATGTAACCTTCTCAGATCATAATGCAATAAAAATAATAATTATTAAGGGCACCCGGACAGGAAAATCAAAAACTAATTGGAAATTAAATAACATGATTCTTCAAAACCAATTTGTCAAAGAAGGAATCATAGAAACAATCAACAATTTCATTAAAGAAAATGACAATGATGAGACATCCTACCAAACTCTGTGGGATGCGGCCAAGGCAGTACTCAGGGGGAAATTTATATCCTTAAGTGCATATATTAACAAATTAAGGAGGGCAGAGATCAATGAATTGGGCATGCAACTCAAAAAATTAGAAAGCGAGAAAATTAAAATCCCCAGATGAAAACTAAATTAGAAATACTAAAAACCAAGGGAGAAATTAATAAAATCGAAAGTAAAAGAACTATTGAATTAATAAATAAGACAAGAAGCTGGTATTTTGAAAAAAAAACCAGATAAAATAGACAAAATACTGGTCAATCTAATAAAAAAAAGGAAAGAAGAAAACCAAATTGATAGTATCAAAGATGAAAAGGGAGACCTCACCTCTAATGAAGGGGAAATTAAGGCAATCATTAAAAACTATTTTGCCCAATTATATGGCAATACATATAACAATGTAGGAGACATGGATGAATATTTATGAAAATACAAATTGCCTAGATTAACAGCAGAAGAAATAGAATACCTAAATAATCCCATACCAGAAAAAGAAATTGACCAAGCCATCAAAGAACTCCCTAAGAAAAAAATAGCCAGGGCCTGATGGATCCACAAGTTAAGTCTATCAAACATTCAAAGAGCAACTAATCCCACTACTATAGAAATTATTTGATATAATATGCAAAGAAGGAGCCCTACCAAATTCCTTTTATGACACAAATATGGTACTGATTCCAAAGCCAGGTTGATCAAAAACAGAGAAAGAAAAGTATAGATCAATCTCCCTAATGAAAATAGATGCAAACATCTTGAATAGAATCCTAGCAAAGAGATTCCAGCAAGTGATCAAGAGGATCATCCACCATGATCAGGTGGTATTTATACCAGGAATGCAAGGTTGGTTCAACATTAGGAAAACCATCCAAGTAATTGACCATATCAACAATCAAAAATCACATGATTATCTCAATAGATGCTGAAAAAGCCTTTGACAAAATACAGCACTCATCTATATTGATAACACTGTAAAGTATAGGAATAGAAGGACCTTTCCTAAAAATAATAAACAGTATATACCTAAAACCATCAACAAGCATCACATGCAATGGGGGTAAATTAGAAGTCTTCCCAATAAGATCAGGAGTGAAACAAGGATGCCCATTATCACCTCTATTATTTAACATTGTACTAGACACTCTAGCAGTAGTAATTAGAGAAGAAAAAGAAATTGAAGGTATCAAAATAGGCAATGAGGAGTCTAAGCTATCACTTTTTGCAGATGATATGATGGTATACTTAAAAAGTCCTAGAGAATAAACTAAGAAGCTTCTAGAAATAATCTACAACTTTAGCAAAGTTGCAGGATACAAAATAAATGCACATAAATCATCAGCATTTCTATATATTTCCAACACATCACAGCAGCAAGAGGTAGAAAGAGAAACACCATTTAAAATCACCCTAGACAATATAAAATACTTGGGAATCTATCTACCAGAACAAACGCAGGAATTATATGAAAACAACTTCAAAACACTTTCCAAACAATTAAAACTAGATCTAAACAATTGGAAAAAACATTGATTGCTTATGGGTAGGATGAGCTAACATAATAAAAATGACCATTCTATCCAAATTATTTTATCTATTTAGTGCCATACCTATCAAACTACCAAAAAACTTCTTTACTGAATTAGAAAAAAAACTATAACAAAGTTAATTTGGAATAACAATAGATCAAGAATATCAAGGGAAATAATGAAAAAAAAATGTGAAGTAAGGGGGTCTAGCAGTACCATATATTAAACTATAGTATAAAGCAGCAGTCATCAAAACAGTATGGTACTGGCTAAGAGACAGAAGCGAGGATCAGTGCAATAGATTAGGGGTAAGTGATGTCAGTAAGACATTCTATGATAAACCCTAAGAGCCCAACTTTTGGGACAAAAATTCACTATTTGACAAAAACTGCTGGGAAATTTGGAAAACAATGTGGGAGAGATTAGGTTTAGATCAACATCTCACACCATACACCAAGATAAATTCAGAATGGGTGAATGACTTGAATATAAAGAGGGAAACTATAAATAAGTTAAATGAACATAGAATTGCTTACTTGTCAGATCTCTGGGAAAGGAAAGATTTTAAAACCAAGCAACAGTTAGAGAAAATTACAAAATGTAAAATAAATTATTTTGATTATATTAAATTAAAAAGCTTTTGTACAAACAAAAACAATGCAACCAAGATCAGAAGGAAAACAACAAATTGGGAAAAAAATCTTCATAACGAAAAACTCTGACAGGGGTCTAATAACTCAAATATACTAGGATTTAAATCAATTGTACAAAAAAATCAAGCCATTCCCCTATTGATATATGGACAAGGGACATGAATAGGCAATTTTCAGATAATGAAATCAAGACTATCAATAAGCACATGAGAAAGTGTTTTAAATCTCTAATAATTAGAGAAATGCAAATCAAAACAACTCTGAGGTATCACCTCACACCTAGCAGATTGGCTAAAATGAGAGAAGGGGAGAGTAATGAATATTGGAGGGGATGTAGCAAAATTGAGAGATTAATGCATTGCTGGTGGAGTTGTGAACTGATCCAACCATTCTGGCTGGCAATTTGGAACTATGCTCAAAGGGCTATAAAAGAATGCCTCCCCTTTGATCCAGCCATACCATTGTTGGGTTTGTACCCCAAAGAGATCATAGATAAATAGACTTGTATGAAATATGTATAGCTGTGCTTTTTGTGGTGGCAAAAACCTGGAAAATGAGGCTATGCCCTTCAATTGGGGAATTGCTGAACAAATTGTGGTATATGCTGGTGATGGAATACTATTGCACTCAAAGGAATAATAAACTGGAGGAATTCCATGTGAACTGGAAAGACCTCCAGGAATTGATGCAGAGCCAGGAGAACATTGTACACAGAGACCAATACACTGTGGTAAAATAGAATGTAATGGATTTATATACTGGCAGTAATGCAATAACCCAGGACAGTTCTGAGGGATTTATAGAAAAGAATGCTACCCACATTCAGAGAAATAACTGCAGGAGTGGAAACACAGAAGTAAAGCAAGTCCTTGAACACATGGGTTGAGGAGGACATAATTTGGAATGTAGCCTCTAAGGACCACCCCAGTGCAACTATCAACAGTTTGGAAATAGGACTTGAGCAATGACACATGTTAAAACCAGTGGAAATGCACATCGACTATGGGGGGGTTTGTTGGGTGGTGAAGGGGAAAGTAAGGGCATGAATCATGTAACCTTTTTAACTTTTCTAAAAAATAAATATTATTAAATGTTAAAAAAAAGAAGTGGATGTGTCATCCTAAGTAGATGGTAGGGCATGAGTCCTTAATGTACAAAAAAGTGAGAATGTATATAATTCTATGGGAAAGATGCCCTCATCCAGTAAATCAATGGCTACTTTGATTGCACCCTTTGTATTCCTTGGCATTGACCAGCAACAATGTCCTGGTTTTCAGAAAGGAAATCAATTTTTTTTCCTGAAGGAAAATATTTGTATACTTGTAAATGCACAAGGCATGCTGATTTTTTTTACAATAGATACTTACAACACATAAGAAATTCCAAATGGAAGTTCAGATAAAATTTTCTCTGATCAATTCCTACCAATACATAAGATTTTTCAAATGGATGTCTAGATTCACCCCATGATAAGACAAACGAACTAATTAAAAAATAAAGCAAGTAAATTCCAATGAGCCCCAAAGATATACAAAGCTCCCTGAAAAAGTCCCTCACATTTCTCATATACCATAGCCAAGTTGCAACCCATGACCCAAGACTCTTCAAAAAAAGGGAGGAACCATGTATTCACATGGACTGAGTTCATGAGAAGTGAGAATAGGTTGATTCCAGAGGGGAATACCAAAAAGAAAAGTAGATATAGCTCATATTTATTATGTTCCCAAAACGTCCCCTTCTAAAAATATGTACTCACTATACGAGGTGAATATTAGGTATAGCAAAGTTATTTGTTTTATTCATGAATCGATATCAAAAATATATGTGAGAATGTTGATCCTTGACCCTTCTCTCCCCCATAGCCCAGGCAGCCCACAATATAAACAAATATGTTAAAAAAGAATTTATTAGTTATTCAAATAAATAAAAAACAGCTTACACCCAGCAAAGTGGCACAATACATCTGGAGTCAGGAAGACTTGATTTCAAATCCTATACCAGACACTTATAGGCTATGTGACCATTCTGTCCACTTCAGTTTCCTCATCTGTAGAATAGTGATAATAGCATCTTACTCTCGAGGTTATTTTGAGGATCAATAAAGATAATATTTCTAAAGCACTTAGCACCAAGTCTTAAGCCCTTAGGAAATGATTGTTTCCTTCCCCCTCACTTTTTTTAAAGGTATGAAGCCCTTTATTTGAAGGAATTAAAGGGAGTAACTACCTTGGCTGTGCAAAGAAATTGGTTATACTCTTGGGGGTTTTAAATAGCTAAATCTTGGGAAACTGCAGAAATATCTAGCTGGGAACTGTTTGTGGAAGAGACACCTGAAAAGGAGAAGGGAATTTCTTGTTTTGATGTCTCACTTTCTCTGTATTAACTATGAGCCTTTGGAATGAAACTTCTTAACTAGTAATAGACAAAAAGGGAGTAAAGAAGCTAAATCCAAACTGACATGGATATAAAGAGACAGGTGCTCTAGGAAGGAAGTAGCTTTAAAGAACAAGACTAATGGGAGCAGAGAAAAGAATTAGCTATTGAGAGGGACAGCTCCTGGGAACCCAGTGAATAACTCACTCAAGAGTTGGACCAAAGCTAAACAAAGGCTTTATGAAGACAGGAAGGACTTTGAGACATTGTATTACCAGGAGGTGTGAGTTGCTTTTGACACATAAGTATCTTACAGGTACCATTATACTCTAAATTTGAGCCCACTCTCCCCACATCTGTAACTAAGTGAGTGGTTTATGTGGGATATTTTGTAGCTATTGTTTTATAATGCTTTTGCTTTCAGTTTATTTTTTGTATTCTGGGTGAATGCTAATGGGATGCATCTATGAGGGTTCATGAGTTAGAGTTTTAAAAGCAGCCCTCAAAAGAGTATTGCAGAAACTAAGGTAACAGTTGCTTTCTGAGGACCCAAATTACATGTGAAAGCATAACAAAGGAAAGTAGCTTAGAGGAATTGTTACACATAAAATATTTCAAATGTCCTATTATATATATTATAATCCCTTCAGGGGGGAAAGAGAACTTCATTTACTTGCTGAATAGATAGATATTCCACATTTTCCTCAGATTTGTACTCTTTGAGCACCTCACATGTTCCAGGTATTCTAGCAAGCCAAGGTATGCCTTTTTTTTTAAAATTTTTTATTCTTCAGTTATAGATAATCCTGGCAGTAGTCTTCTCTTACTCAGAGAAATATGTTATTAAAAAAACACACACACAACTCTTCCCTCTGTATGGTTGATGGCCAAAATAAGAATTCAGGAAATATCCACAAGGAATCTATTCTCAAGGCCAGAATACTTTATTTCTCAGAATTCCTGTTCTCTGACACATTCAGAGGAAAAAAAACAGAATGGCAGAAGAAAGCAGTGATGGATTGAGGATCTGATCTCAGTGTCCTCCCAGAAAAGTATTCCCAGTGTGAATTGCATGGATTAGTCACCTTTGTTGTTTGTAGTGGAAGGAAAGAGAAATTAACCCCCCAAGCACATATATTTCGGCTAGTCTAAGGAAGAAAAATGCTGAAAGAGTCCCAACAAAGAAAGTCATCAAAGTCACTCTTTTGATTTCTCTTAATTTATAAAGAGTAGAGAGATTCCTCCACAAGAATCCATGTTTTCTGAAACTTAGTCAATCATATTTGACAAAGCCTCTCAGTCACTGGAATTCAATAACAAGTTGATGTGTCATCCTAGCTAGTTGCTAAGAGACCACATACCTCATGAAGGAACTAGAGTACATGTCTCACTCCATGGGAGGAACCTTAGTCCAGCAAATCAGGAGTTCTCTTGATGACCTCAGTATACTTATATTTTGAGGTAGGCGTCACCTACTTCATGTTGTCAAGAGTCCTCCTTGACTTCTTGATCTTCCTTATCTAACATATAATAAGGAATTATCAAGTCTTATCAGTTCTATATTCACAATATTTCTCCTGATTGTACCCTTTCTCTATACACATTGCTACCACTCTAGTTCAGAAGCTTATTATCTATTCCCTGGAATAACATCCTAATTGGCTTCCCTGACTCAAGCCTTTCCCTTTTCTAATCTATCTTCTATATCTCTGCTAAAGTGATTTTTCCCAAAGTGCAAGTCTCACCAGGTCACTCCTCTACTTAAACCCTTCCAGTGGCTCCCATTACCTCTGGGATTAAATATTAATTCCTCTGTTTGGAATTCAATACATTTTACAGCCAGTCTTATATATTACCCCCCTTGATATATTCTATGGTCCAGCCAAACTAGTCATATCTATCTTTCTTGTACCCATTAATCCCTTTCCATCTCTATACCTTTTCCTAGGCTATCTTCATATTTACAATATACTTCTTAAAACTGTCTCTTCAAATCCCTTGATTCCCACTCGGCCGCACTCATCTTAAACACACCTTCCTACATGAAGCCCCTTGTTCTAGCTGGCATCACTGTCCCCTGTCAATTTACCTTCTTTCTTAGGGTGTTCAGGAAAGACTAGTATCTCTGGTATTAGGGCTTGCTAAGACCCTTTCAGGGCTTCTTGTCCACATTTGGTATCCATCTGCCGTCCAGGTCTTACATGTGGCTCCAAGAAACTATATCATATGTAGCAGTCACACCCTGATAAAAAAGTCTCAGCCAATAACCTAAACCAGTGGCTCCCAAACTTTTTTGGCCTACCACCCCCTTTCCAGAAAAAAAGATTACTTACCATCCCCCAGAAATTATGAAACTATTTATTGAACTCAGAATAGAATGTAATACAAAAAAAGTGTGGCCATCACCGTCTACCTGGATCGCAGCAGCACCCACCAGGGGGCGGTAGCGCCCACTTTGTGAATCACTGGCCTAAACCATGTTGAGGGTGAGTGACCAGCCTCGAAAGTATCCCTGGCAGAATTGGGATAATGAGAACAAATTATTCCAATGATTATGAAAGTGGCTAAAGCAGGCACAGTGGAGCATATAGAGTTCAGTCAGATATCAGAGATGCCAAGGTCATCTACTGCACCCTGTGTGTCCTGGCCAGTCATCATGACTTTTGCCGTGCCACTAGACTTTGATGACTCTGGAAGAGAGACTGAGGCTGACAACTTTGGGCAACTCTTCTCATGTAAATATAATTGAAATACAAGTCAAGAAATCATCTGGTGATATCTTTGGACCTCTTTGAAAGGGGAAGAAAGACAATGCCTGCTTTCTGTTTTGTATTGCACATCTGGACTTATGTACATATTGCCTTCCATACTGGAATGGAAGTTTCTCAAGGACAGCTATTATTTTTGTCTTGCCTTTGTTTCTCTAGCATAGAGTACAGGGGCTGGTTAAAATAAGCACGTTAAAAATGTTTATTGATGGATTAATTTTGTCTCCTGGATTAGAACATACAGTCTCTGAGACCAGAGATGACATAGTCTTTGTCTTTGTGTCATCAACATCTTGCTTCATTCCCAGCACAAATACCAGGTGTTTTTCATAAAGGCTTAAAACCCATTAAGAAGCTTACTCAAGTAGTATGTAGTAGAGCCCAGGATGAAACCCAGGTCTTCTGACTTTTTGCTCCAGTATTCTATCAGTTTTTGTTTTGAGACGGGGAGCTCCCCTTCCCCACCTTCCCCCTTCCACTTAGAGAGCATCTTCACTTCAGAAGAGTGGTTGACAGTAAAACAGTAGAGAGGTCCCAATCCTTATTTCAAAACAACTGTCTCGAGTTGGCAAGGGCAGGAACTAATCACAGAAGCTACTAAGTAGCTCCCAAGTGGGAATTTTCACAGTCCTGGAGCCAGATATTTTCCCACACTAACTGCACTCTGTAAGCATGAAAGATATAGAGGACTCATGCATACCAGCAGACATGAGACAACAGGTCATTCACAGCTCCTTCAGCAATGCTAGCTGCTATTTGACTGCCTGGGACAACTTGTTATCACCGCAGCTGCCAAGAGCAGCTGTGGGAGCTTTGTCACTTTGTTGAAAGCCAAGAAGAAAAAACTCCATAGCTAGCCTTAGGATCAATATCAAGGCAATGAGTTTCAGTGTTGTATGCTTGTATGAAGGGTCTAGTAGTGTGCAATGGTTAGAGGTTCAAATGTCACCTCGGACCATTACCAGTCACTCTCTCTGAGCCTCAGTTCATTCACCTGTAAAGCGGGGATCATGCTTATATAATAATGTATATAAAACCATTTGTAAACCTTTAAGCTCTTAGACCCCCCCCCCAAAAAAAAACATTGTATATTTCATATCTGATGGGAGATCACCCTGCAAAATCAGGGCAATATCAGGTGGCCCCTTTATTTTTATAGAGGATTTAAACTCTAAAATTCTTCACTTTCCCTTACTTGATGGAGTCCCAAAGTGCTGTACCTGGGTCCACAGCCAAGAGGATGATCTTTCAGGAAAATCTATCCTTACAGAAGTCTAATAAGAGAACCTGAGAAAGAAAGGCAACAAAAGAGACATACATGCATATCTATATCTATATCTATATCTATATCTATATCTATATCTATATCTATATCTATATCTATATCTATATAGAGATACAGACAGACAGACAAAGAGACAAAGGCGGACAGAGACAGAGACAGACAGAGAAACAGAGAAAGACAGACAGACAAAGAGACAAAGGCAGAGACAGAGACAGATAGAGAAACAGAGACAGACAGACAGGCAGAGGCAGAGAGACAGTGTGGCAGAGAGAGGCAGAGACTAAGACAAAGAAACACAGCAAAAGACAGAGATAGACTGAGAAAAAGATATACAGAAAGACCAATAGAAACTGAGACAGAAAACATGGCACAGATAAGAAAGACAGACAGAGACAGAGAGCTAGAGAGAGACATACATTAACAGAGATTAAGTCAAACCAAAAGTCTCCAAAATTCAATAAGTGGCAAGCAATAGCTACAATGAGGGAAATGAGAGCTGAGCCCCAGCTGTAAGGAATAAAAGAAAGCTCTGCTTTGGGTAAGATGGGAATATTTTTTATGCTATTTTTCTAAGGAAATTGGAACAGACCCCTTCTCTGGGAACATGCATTTCCAAAAAGTTATGTGAGACTTCTTTTTAGCCCTAAATGCCTGTGGGAGACACAACACTTTAAAAACAACCTCTGGATTTATGCCTCTGTCAGAGATGACATTGTCTAACATCTATTCATGGTTCTGGGTATTTGTGCTCTGAAATATATTTCCATTAGTAAGCTATAAGGGATGTATTTTAACACAAGACACAAATAATATGGGCTACTATCACCTTCTAAGATTGATTTATTTGAATAACATAAAAAAACCATGATAAGACATGAAAGAAGAGTAATAAAATGGATCTAGTCCACACTCTGCCCATATTTAAAGAAGAGTAAACATAAATGAATAAAGAAAAAACCAAACCAAACCAAAACAACAACAACAACAAAAACATGATGGAGACCCAGAGAGAATGAGTACAAAAAGATGATTTTTTTTTCTTTTTGAGTCTCATAATTTCATCAGAATGTGTCACTCTAGTATCAGGAACTACCTCCTGAACTCACTGATGGAAATTAGAGACCAGTGTATAATTTATTGTCTTAGAAAATTCCCTGTGAGCACTAATATGTTAAGTAACTTGCTTATGATCACAGAATAAGTATATGCCCAAGACAAGATTTGCACGTGTCTTTTTTTTTTTAACATCAAGACCAGCTCTCCATTCACTATGAAGTGTTGCCTTTCAGGGTATATTATGCATTGAAATGAATTTGATGAATTATTTTATTTAAGTTAAATAATTAATGTTTATAAATTGAAATGAATTTAAATAGCTACTAAGCAAGTTTAGTTGCATTACTGTTTGATTTTATTTTTTTCTTCTTAAGGAACTTATAATTGATCAGAGGAAATATTATGTATACATATGAAGAACTAAACACAATATGCAAAGTAAATATACTGTAATTTTGAGAGGGAGAAGGCATTAGAAGCTTAGAGGAATCAGGATAGGTCTCATGTAGGCGGTGATGATACATGGACTAAACCTTGACATAAGAGCTGATTTTTTTTTCAAATCACCTCCATTAAAAAAATTATATGCTAAATTCTATGTATTATTTCAAAATTGTCTTGGTCATCTGCTTTTCTCTGAATTTCTTTCTGTCCTCTTCTGTGCATTAAAAATGTTACAAGGGTCTTTTTTTGAAAGGCACCACTATTGCCAATTCCTTCTCCCTTCATAGATGAAAGTAGATGATATGGTGGGCAGAGTGCTGGACATGGAGTCAGAAAGATCTGAGTTCAAATGTGATCTGAGACACTTACAAGTTGTGTAATAACACTAGGGAAATCAAACCCTGTTTCCTTCAGTTTCTTCAACTGTAAAATGGAGATAATAGCAACTATTTTACAAGGTTGTTGTGAGAATCAAATGAGATAATATTTGTTAAGCACTTACTACAGTGTCTGGTTAATAAAGGTGCTTTATAACAGCTTATTTTCTTCCTCTCCTTTTTCTCTCCCCCTAATTAAAAACTAAAAGATAAAAAAAAACTCCTATCAAATAAGCATAATAAACAAAGTGAATTCAACAATGATGATGGACAAAAACTTATGTACCTGTGTTTGGAATGAATGGAATGCTTTTCTTTCAAAGTTGTTATTATTTCCAACATTACTGTCCTTCCAAAAACTATTCTCCTGGTTCTGCTCACTTCATTATGTATTTGTATATACTACCAAGATTTCTCTGAAATCATCTCTTCCATAAATTCACATCCCATTTATTCAGTCATTATATGAAACCTAACTGAACCCATTAAATTCTAGTGTTTTGCCTTTAGTTTTTATCCTCTCTCTTAATCCCTCTTTTGGGACAGAAAGTTTGTTTCTCTTCTTCCAACTCTAGTATTATTCCCTCTAATAGCACCCTTTTTCTTCCCTATTAATTATTTTCCTGTTGAGTATTATATGTATTTACAACAAATTGTTTGTTTTCTGTGTATGGGTTCAACATTCTTCTGTTTATTTCAGATAAAAGTCATGCTCATTTGATGCCCATTTCCCCACCCTATTTCCCCATAATTGTTTATTTTCCTTACATACACCAATTATTAAAAAATAGCAATATGGATTCCTTTTTCCCCTTCCTTTACATTAGCATATTCCTTTTATAATTATTTTTTCTCTGTCTTAAAGTCCGGGGGGAGGATTAATTTATCCTCAGAAAACCTAATCTTATTTGAGTATCTCAAAATTTTTGAAGACATTCTGAAGGGACAATTCTTTCTTCTTAGAGTTTTAGTACTATATAATTAGTTCTTTTCAGCTGTTTAACTAATTTGATTTTTCTAGGTTTCTCAAAAATCTTTTATTTGTAGATGTATTTGTATTTAAAACTTTCTACTTAGCTCAGATGCTTTTTAGAAGTATTTGAAAGTCCTGTATTATATTAAAGATTAATTTCCCCCTCTAAGTTTACACTCATATTTATTAAACATATTAATTATTTACTTCACATAATACTTTTTCAGAGTTGGTTACCTTTCATGTTAAGTCTATCTTATTTGCCTTTTGCAACATTGTTTTCCAATATCTCTTCTTGTTTAAAGTAGAAGCTGGTAGGTTTTGTGCTCCTTACTGTAGTCTCTTATTTGAACTTCTGAATTCTTTCAGTATTTTTTCTTTGATGTGGGAGCTATGGACTTTGGATAGGATATTCCTACAGTTTTTCTGTTTGAAGTTCCTTTCAGGAGATAAGCAGTGGATCATTCTTATTTTTATTGCCATCTGATTCTAATCATTTGGGATCATTTTTATTTATAATTTCCTGAAATAAAGTGCATATATTTTCAGAAATCTTGACTTTCACAGTAAAGTAATTCTTAAAAAAGAATGAAATTCTTTTGCTTTCTGTCTTAGGTTTAATATTAAGTATCATTTCCAAGCAGAAGAGTGGTGAGGACTAGGCAATTGGGGTCAAATGACTGGCCCAGGATCATAGACCTAGCTCTGTTGATAGATATTAGCTAGGAAGTAGTTATCAAACCAGATTTGAATTCAGGATTTTCTATCTCCATGCCTGGTTCTTTACCCACTGAGCTCACCTAAGACAATTCTTAAATTACCTCTATTTAACCTGTTTTTTTAAAAAAATCTTTAATTAATAAAATTTTCTTTTCTTTTCTCTCTCATCATTGAAAAAGAAAAAGAAAACCTTTGTAACAAATATGAAGTCAAGCAAAACATATTCTAGCATAGGCCTTGACTAATGAATATTTGTCTCATTCTGTATACTTCTGTACAAATCTACCTACTTTTCTTCTGAGACTATATCCTTTATCACTTTTATGGCACAATAATATTCAATTACATTAATAAAAGAATGCTTGATCAAATTATTAATTTTCTAGTCAGTGATACATTGTGTGTATACATTATGTGTGATACATTAAATTTTTTTTCAAACTTGATTTTGTTCTAATATTTCTTGTTGTTAACATGGCAATTGATATCTTTAAAAAACTATTCTACACAGAATAGTTTACTTGTCAGATCTATGGGAAAGGAAAGATTTTAAAACCAAGCAAGAGTTAGAGAAAATTACAAAATGTAAATTAAATGGTTTTGATTATATTAAACTAAAAAGCTTTTGTACAAACAAAAACAATGTAGTCAAAATCAGGAGGGAAACAACAAATTGGGAAAAAATCTTTATAATGAAAAACTCTGACAGGGGTCTAATTACTCAAATATACAAGGAGTTAAAGCAATTGTATAAAAAATCAAGCCATTCCCCAATTGATAAATGGGCAAGAGACATGAATAGGCAATTTTCAGGTAAAGAAATCAAAAGTATCAATAAGTACATGAGAAAGTGTTCCAAATCTCTAATAATTAGAGAAATGCAAATCAAAACAACTCTGAGGTATCACCTCACACCTAGCAGATTGGCTAAAATGAGAGAAGGGGAGAGTAATGAATGTTGGAGGGGATGTGGCAAAATTAGGACATTAATGCATTGCTGGTGGAGTTGTGAACTGATCCAGCCATTCTGGCTGGCAATTTGGAATCATGCTCAAGGGGCTATAAAAGAATGCCTGTCCTTTGATCCAGCCATACCATTGCTGGGTTTGTACCCTAAAGAGATAATAGATAAACAGACTTGTACGAAAATATTTATAGCTGGGCTTTTTGTGGTGGCAACAAACTGGAAAAGGAGGGTATGTCCTTCAATTGGGGAATGGCTGAACAAACTGTGGTATATGTGGGTGATGGAATACTATTGTGCTAAAAGGAATAACAAACTGGAGAAGTTCCAGGCGAACTGGAGACACCTCCAGGAACTGATGCAGAGCGAAAGGAGCAGAGCGAGAAGAACATTGTAAACAGAAACTGATATACTGTGGTAAAATAGAATGTAATGGACTTCTGTACCAGCAACAATGCAATGACCCAGGACAGCTCTGAGGGATTTATGGTAAAGAAAACTACCCACATTCAGAGGAAGGACTGCAGGAGAGGAAACACATAAGAAAAGCAACTGCTTGAACGTATGGGTTGGGGTGGACATGATTGGGGATGTGAACTCGAAATTACCACACCAATGCAACCACCAACAATTTGGAAATAGGTCTTGATCAAGGACACATGACAAAACCAGTGGAAATGTGCGTCGGCCATGGGTGGGGGAAGTGCGGGGGGTGAAGGGGAAAGTAGGAGCATGAATCATGTAACCATGTTAAAAATCATTATTAATAAATGTTTAAAAAAACTATTCTAGTTTTCAAGGAATCTGTATTTTTCTAAGGCTTATTACTTTTTCTTCTAGGCTAGTTGTTTTCTTTCCAAATGTCATTTCTTCATATGAATCTTTCTGGAGAATCCATTTTTTTCTTTGAATTTCTGTTTTTAGGAGGTACAGTGGGTACTCTTTCCTTCTTTTATGTTTCTCTTCATTTTCAATAGTTCTTTTTTTTTTTGATGTACATTGATTTTTCCATTCAATATTCTCTCCAACTCCAGTTATTGAGTTTAAGCATTGTGTTAGAGACTTTTAACACTTGTTAATTTTATTTTTCAAATAACAAGATTAAAAATAAAATGTCTTTGTCACTACCTCCCCTGCTGAGTTAAAAAAGGACACCCCAATAAACATATTTATACATATCAACAATGACAAAGCAAATTAAAAAAGTTGAAGTTGCAATAATCTAATAGACAAATCAAAAATAAAACACTTCTTGTATGCAGCATTATCACGAACAATTTAATAGTGAAATATATACATCATAATGATATAGCATCTAAATTCATAAAACAAAAGTTAACCAAACTGCAAAGAAAAATATGCATATGTATATTCATATATACTTATATACCTATATTAACATAATATTAGAAAATTAGGAGACTTTAAATTCTAGGATACTTTAATGTTCCTCTCTTAGAGCTGGACATATCTCATAGAAAAAAAATAAAAGATGGACTGTATATACAGAGACAAGCAGGTATAGAATTTAGAGCTGAAAAATTTATAATGTCTTCTATATGGAAATTTTGAAGAATATGAGTTTTTCTCAGCACCAATAATACCACTACAAAATAGTCTATGCATAAGGGCACAGAGATAGAAATAAAAGTCTTCATATACAACAAAATATTTAAAGCATCCTTTTCTGTAGTATCATAAAACTAGGAAAAAAGTAGCTAGATGCCCAGTATTTGAGGAATGACTAAGCGTACTGTAGCATATGATTCCAAATTATTTATAGATTAGTAGGCCCAGGTTCCATTTCTGCTGATAATGTATAGCTTGTTCTTCTTTAATATATCCTTCTAGTATTGGCCAATATTTTCTTTCCCCACCTTTTACTATGGTTAGAACTTGAAAATTCTGAGGCGTTTCAATTTGCCTGTCTTGTTAGTAGTTATTTGGAACATTCTATAGTGATTTTTCATTGCTAATAGTTTGTAATTCTCTTGAGAACTGTTCCTATCCATTTTAATGTTATTTTGCTATGGAAAATGGAGAACAGGATGGGTGACACTCAACAGTCTTAGAATTTAGAACCAACCCAGATGCCATGAGCCAGAAGGCAAAAGCAATTACTGACAGGACTATAAAAGAGAGAAATTTGAACAAGAAGCTCTCTCATTTCTGAGAAGGAACCTGGGTTGATTGGGTGGGTAAGCCAAACCAAATCCGCTTAGGTTTCCTGCATTCTGTTCCTCATCCTCAACTTCTGGTCAAAGCTGTGTTATATATTAATCATTTGAACATCAAGGAAGAACAACATCAATACTCATTCAATCTGGTTAAGGCCAAAGGTGTCTGGCCTGGCCAGGGTGCCACAGGGAGGAGAAACCTCTCCAACAGATAGTCTCAAACCTGATTACCCTTTGATTGACAAACCTGATCTTCAGTAGTTTAGTGAAGCTTTCCTGACACCTCTTTCCTTCAACCCTGCTTTCCCTAATTTTGTTATCATTAAATCTTAAAGGCTTACCTAGGTGAATGTCATTATTGTCCTAAGGATCATTCTGATATCATATCCTTTGGATTTGAGGGAAAGGAATTGTTCAATCAAAGTCAAATCACAATCATCGGCATTATCCATTTAGTCTATAGCGTTATCCATCAACTTAAACCCAGGATAAGTAGTCAAAGAAGCTCGGTGATCTAAATTTACAGCTTCTTACTGTTGGGTGGGAATTTGTATTTAGTTGAGTTTCTGACACTTTGTGGGACCTAGTGTTCACTACCACCACTTAGTGACTCACCTAGGCTTCTCACCTTCACTCAGCTCAGGTCCTTAAACCATCAGAGGACCTTGGGCCATCTCTCTATCAGGCTTTATTGTGTATCACCATCCCACCTATAACACTATTGACCAGTTTTTTCTATTAATTTTTTCCATGATTCCATGATTCATATTTTCTCCCTGTCCTCATCCCTCCCCCTTCCCAGAGTTCCACTGGGTTTTATATATATAAGCACTAGAACCCTTTCCCATATTATTCATTTTTGTAAAAGAGTAATCCTTTAAAACCAAAATCCTAAATCACATAGCCATATAAACAAGTGATAAATCATACGTTTTCTTCTGGATTTCTACTCTCACAGTTCTTTCTCTAGATGTAGATAGCATTCTTTCTCCTAAGTCCCACAGAATTGTCCTGGATCTTTGCATTGCTATTAGTAGCAAAATTTTGAATACTTATTTGTTGGGAAATGGCTTTTGCCCTAATACATCTCTAAGAGTTGTCTTCTATCTTGTATATCAAACCGTATTCAGGGATATATGATCTAAAGGTTTTTTTTCTTCTTCTTCTCCTTTTCTTTTTTTTGTAATTGAGTACACAATCCACTTTGCCTATGTAAAGAAAGCTAGGGATATTTTCTATTAGGAAAATACTCAAAGTTAGTCAGTAGATGATTAAAATTTATTTTTCTTGTCTTCTAGGTTTCAATAAGCTGGAGACACTCAATGAGAATTCTAGAATGATTTTTAAAAAATATAATCCATGTTGGAAAAAATGAATAGCATTCACTAGAATATGAAATGACCTCAAAGTAAGTAATGCTTTTCTCTTGAGACATATAAAATATCATAGTGCTTCTTGACTTTCTTTATGTTCTTTATATATGTAGCTCTCATTAGAGAATATTGTCTTACTCAATATATACTTAGTCATACTCAGTACAACTGAGGGAAAACCAGAATAGAAAATGGTTTAGAATAAGTTGCCAAACTTAACTGGTGGTAGGACCAGATTTTGAATTTAGCTTGTTTTACTTACTTTCTCATGGTTGGCTTGCCAAGTTGACTGATATATTGGGCAAGTCACTCAACTGCTTTGTAACATTCTTTTTTTTTTAAATCAGTAAAATGTGACTAAAACAACAACAACAATAATACTTTAAAATTTTATCTCATAAAATTTGTAGTGAGAACCACATAAGATAATGTATGTATTATCTGACAAAGCATAAAGTTCTATGTAAATGTTAATATTTATTAGTTGTAGTGTCTTGAATCTTTTACTATGGTTCTTTTAATTGAATGTTCTATGGATCTTTTAAAGGTGAAAAATAACCATTTTTTTGTAGCTCAATAAAGGTATTAGCATGTAAGCTCATGCTATTGTTTTTCAGTTGTTTTTCAGTCATGCCCAACTCTGTGTGACCTCATTTGAGGTTTTCTTGGCAAAGATACTGGAATGGTTTGCCATTTCCTTCTTCAGCTCATTTCACACATGAGGAATCCAAAGCAAATAAGGTTAAATGACTCTCTCAGAGTCACACAACTAGTAAGGGTCTGAGGCTAGATTTGAACTTAAGAAGACAAATGTTCCTGACTCTAGGCCTGGAACTCAATCCCATGCATGCCTAGCTATTCCAGGTTCTTTAGGATCATTGAAAGCATCTTTGGTACAATTACAATAATAGATAAGACAAAAGCCTTGACACATCTTATTCCCACATATTTTCACTCTATATTTTGAAAGCTTTCATTCCATTTAATTTCAATATTTTGAGTGTTTTTTTATGGCAGCAGTTATTGTAAATATTGTTCTTAAATTTGTATGCATCATTGTTGTGTCCAAATAATTGTGGGAAACAGTCAAGTTCAGGTTGTGATTATGGTTTGGTTCCAATACAATTTTCTGAGTTCTTGAGAATATTTATTTTAGCCACTGTGCCAATTAAAAATATTTTTATTGACATAATTTCTTTATCCCCTAAATCCCCCTCCATCCCTCCTTTTTTCCTTATAGAATCATGTATAGCAAAAAATAGTGAAAAGAAAGGAAAACAGGAATTGGAGAAAAGTTCAACAAAACCAATCAATACTTTGAAATATGTCATTATACTATTGTTCCACATAGTAGACTAATCTATCTACCACCCACTACTCATTCCTGAACAGTAGTAGAGGGAGGTATCACCACCTCCATCTTTAAAACAATCTTTTTCTTTTCAATTTCATCAAATAATTTAAAAAAAGTGTTTTTTGGTGGTTCTTTACATTTAAATTACATTTAGTCATTGTATATATTGGTTTCTTTACTTTGCTAACTTCACTTTGTATCATTCAATCTAAGTCTTGCCATGTTTTGCTGTATTTATCATAGTTGTCCTTTCTTAAAGCTTGTAATATTTCTTTATGTCAGTACTATAATTTGTTGAACTATTTTCAGTCAATAGGCATTTATTTCCCACCTAGTTTTTTTACTATGATAAAAATATTGCAAACTTTAAAGTGCTTTATAAATAGTTGTAAATATTAATATTTTTCCTCTTTGATTGATTTAGCAGCAGCACAATTATTTTTACAAGTCTAACCATTATCATTTTCTTCTATGTAATTATTAATGATTTTTGATTAATTGGTTGTTTATACTTTCATTACTATATTTGAGCTTTTAATATTTTTTGTGTTATGCACAATCTATTAATGATATTTTTAGTGCTTTAAAATTTTATGTCATTTCTTTGTATTGTAAACATGGCCAATTGTTGTGTACTTGTCTTGTGATTCTGAGAAATATGTATATCCTTTAGTGGTCCTATTTAAAGGGTTCACTAAACATTTTAGCTATATTTTTTCCAGGAATTTCTTAATTATGTATTTTTATTTTGTTTTTTTCTACTATTAGATTTGTATAATCCTGAAAGAATATGAATATCCTACTACTGTTCTGTTATTCTATCTTTTTATGATTTAGATAATTTTTCCTTTTTGTTCTTAGGAAGTGTGCAATTTGGAGCATATCAATTTAATATTGATTATTTTGATTGATTTTTATGCTTTTATCTCTTGCATAACAAATAATGCAATTTTCTTATTTATCTGTTTTTATTTTTGCTTTTCTGATAGAATGATTAGAACTTGGGTTTTTATAGATTCGTTTCATACATAGTACATTTTATTCTTGCCTCTAATTTTTTTCTATGTATTTTTTATTCTATTTATTTTTTAATTCTATGTATGACCTTGTTTTTAAATGTATTTCTTGTAGAGCAACATGTGTTCAGGATTTTTTCCTACTTTCTCACTTTCATTTTAGTGAATAGTTTAATTCATTTATTTTTAAAGGTATTAAAATTAGATTTATATTTTCCTCCATTTATGTCTTTACTTTTTTTTCTAATTTATTTTTTCCCCTTAAATTTGGTTCTACTTCCTTTATGAAACCTGTACTTTTCCCCTATGATAAGATTTTTTTTTTAATCTATGATAATTATGCATACCCTGGCCCCACTGCCTTCTAGCTATAGGTATATTAGATTTCACCACACCTCCAGGGCTCTCCAAATCTTTTAAGAGGGCTTAGAGTAATTAAATTCTCTGAAAATTTCTTCTGCCCTCCTCAATGGTGTCTCTTCCAGTTGTATGGGGTTCTCTGCATCTCAGTTTACTTTACTCACTAGTAGTTGGATTAGCTTTTACAAAACAATATTTACTTCCAAAGATAAAATCACAAATATGCAAATTACTTCCCCAATAGGTGGGAGGCATAATCCTTCCTTTCTTACCACCTCAGTCTCTGAGAAAATGAGGGGGTTTAGATCCAAATTTTAGCTCAGTTACTATAGAGAGCAGTTCCATTTCCAAGTTCAAAACCTACCAAGGCTTGAATTCAGTTTATCATGCCTATTGTATAAGTGAGCTGTGATCTTAACTCTCTGGACAACAGTAGACATAATGTGCAAGACTCTGGCTGTAGGGCAAAGCAAAAGAGGTTGTACTCAATCCTGTGGTAAAGGAAAAGCTTAGGAGATCTGGCAAATGCCTCCCTCAAATGTCCTTCATGCTAGACAATCTGTGGGACATGCTCCAAAGGCCTTGTTACACTACTTTAAGCCAACTCTAATCCCATAAACTCTTATTGCATCACAGTCAACCCACCTCCTCCCTTTCGTCAATTGTTTATCTATTTGGGAAATTTTACTTACCATACCAATTTCTTTTCCTTTTTTCTTTTATTTATTTAATTCTTTCCCTCTTCCTCCCCCACTTCTTCCTCCATTGTCATTTAAATCATTAGTTTGAATCTTCAACTTCTCTTCCTTCTAATTAGTTTTGTTTGTTTATTTTTTTTTTCTATTCCCTTTTCTAAGTTCTTTATTCTCTTCATTAATGTCTTCTCAGTCTGTCTACTCTTAAACTTTTATTCTTTGGTTCTTGGTGTTTATAATTACTTATACCTGCTTTAGCCCCCTATTATCCTCATGAAATTGATAGTTCCCTAAACAATTTCTGGTTCACTGCCTTTGACCCTTATCATCTTTTTTATATTATACTTTACTCTTAGAAGTATCAATTCATGATGGGAGTAATGAACTAAATAGTACCATCTGATTTTATCTCCTACCTATATTATGAACATTTACTTCCTGTTTATCATACCATCTCCTATCTGAATCTGTTTCTTACTCCCATTTAGGATAAAGGTTGTCCCTAGGAGGTCTGATTTCCTTGTCCTGACTCAGGATATATTATTCTAAATAAGTACGACATATTCTCGTGATTTCTCTGTGTACAACTCTCTACAGATTAGTGTCTTCATAAGGTCCCCATTTCCCATTATAGAATCCCTCTTCCCTACTTTTCTGTGTTGGGTTGAGTTGTCCATAATTTCCCCCTTTTGAAATATAACCCATTTTCCTACTCTCTCTCCCTCTCTTTCAATCTCTCTCTCTCTCTCTCTGTCTCTCTCTGTCTCTCTCTCTCTCTCTGTCTCTCTCTGTCTCTCTCTGTCTCTCTCTCTCTCTCTCTCTTTCTCTCTCTCTCTCTCCTTCATTCAACTTTCCTTTCCACTATATTTAAACATCTTTCACTTTTTTCACTTGTAGATATGATTTATCATTGGAATTGTGCAATTTAACACTACACCAAGGTCAAAGTCAACATAGAGATAAGTGTTTACAATATATCAGGTATATAGTATCACACTGGTAAGGTGTGGGGATACAAATAAAGCAGAAAGAATGTTGACTCCTGCCTCCTTAAATTTTAATGGTAGAAGACAATATATAATGAAAGTTCCAAGAAATTTATCAATGAGAGACAAAGGATAAAGGGATAGAGAGCTGTTCCAGAGTAAGAAGATCAAAGGATCAGATGGATAATCCAAGGTAGGAAAGCCACAGGTGATAAGGAAACTTCTAGGTGAAAAGGCAGCTGAGGAATTATGGTAAAGTTTGGAGAGTCTCTATGTATTTTGTGGTTTGAAGCATAATACTACTTTTAAAGATAAATCTTTAGACTAGCAATTTATTTTCTATTTTCAGAAATTTTGGACACTTCTTTGCCTTTTATTTGCACTATAGTTTCAAAGTTTTTGACTCATCATATTCTTCTGGGAGTTTTTCTGATCCTAAAGTTGTTTCTAAGAACTCTTTCTTTAAAATAAAAGGTTTTATTTTTCTTATATAGGGATCATGTTTTTTTTTATTATTATTATTGCTTTTACTTCTCTTCTTCCATATTGCTCTTCACCTTAGTATATTTTTTACTCCCAATATTTTGTCCTCTTTTACTTCTTTGGAGAGATTCACCTCTGTGGATTCAAGTTTTTCTATTTGTCTAATTATTTTTACTCAGCAAGTCATAAAACTCTGCCATTTGCTTTTTTCTAATTTCTCTCAAAATTCTGAAATATGTGTTCTGCTTGGAGTTCAAGAGTTTGTCAGGGGAAGGGAAAATTAAGGGAATACTGAACTTCTAACTTGCCCTGGCCCAAGCTAGTTGGCCAACTAAATAAAAAAAAGGATTTTTTTGAAGGGGTGATATATTATCCCCAGTTCAGTCTTTGAACACTGGCTAATTTACATGAGAAGAGAATATTTTGAATTCAAAATAAAAAAAATGATAGAGGATGCATTAATTTGAGTCTGGTGCCAAGAAATATTTAGTAGGGGAAAAAAGTGGAAACTGTTTCAAGCAGAGTGAGGGCAAAACCTTAGTGACCATTTCTAAGACATTTTTATAAAGAGAGAATCACAGAATGAATTACCTTTATCTCAATTCCCTATGATGTGGCCTTATTTTGACAGGGAGAGTGAGCTCATGCTTGGCCTCTTGTGATGTAGTTCAAATATGAGATTTGAAAAACTAAAACACTTGGTATCTTGGGAGCTATTAACTGTGCTGAATAGACTTGGTATGCTAATGAAATTTATAGGAAACCTAACCAGAGACTTGCTCAAAATTTGGTATCCCTTCTGGGTAAATGTAGCCCAAATTTGTTAAAAAGGTCTGTGAACCTTAGGAAAACTCTTGTTGACCCTTATTCCAGTTGGATGAGTTTTCATCAAAACTGGAACTAGGCCTACTTTGAGTTGTTTTTAAATTTTATTTGGAAAGCTTGGCACATTCCAAGTTATTGCCTGATAAATTAAGTAGCTAGGTAATATTTTTATCCCATAGAGTGACATTGTACAAGAGATTTAGAGTAGGGCTTTTCTTCTTTATGAGAATCATAATACTTTTATTTGGAAAATGTAGACAGTTGTTACTTTTAAAGGTTCACAAGTTTTGAATACACATTATAGTGTAACTGCTTCTTTCTTTATTGAAGAGCCTTAGTCCCAGAGGGATGGAGTGAGTTTCCAAAGGTCGCTAAGTTACAGGGTTAAAACTTGAGTCATTTGTCTCTACAGATAAGACTTCCCACCCAGACCATGCTACTATAAATTATATATATATATATATATATAT